>NC_041401.2:28442789-28682789 GCF_900747795.2 Erpetoichthys calabaricus
TTGAATTAAGGGTCACAAGAATATTACATTAGATTAAATTAGATTACTGCGATGAACTGACACCCTGTCCAGGGACTGTTACTGTTGTTTACCCTATGCTTGTTGGGATAGGCTCCAGCCCCCAAGCCTGCTCAGGATTAAGAAAGAATAGAAACTTATATATTATATTAATTGGTGCAGTGGTAGTGCAATTCATGTCCTGGGTTCTCCCTGTGTGGAGTGTGCAGAATAGTGAGAAAAGCAGTGCATAATTGTAAAGACTATATTATATTATATTATATTATATTATATTATATTATATTATATTATATTATATTATATTATATTATATTATTATACTTAAAAGATCATTGCACAATGAACATTAAATAAATGTGGAAAGACAGATGAATGTATAAATGGGTATTGCATGTTATATTATTACTGGTGCCCTGTCCAGGTGTTTTTCCTGCCTTGTGCCCTATGATTGCTGGGATGGAATCCAGTTGCCTCACAACCCTGCCCTAGATAAACAGGTTATCCATCCATCCATCCATTATCCAACCCGCTGTATCCTAACTACAGGGTCACGGGGGTCTGCTGGAGCCAATCCCAGCCAACACAGGGCACAAGGCAGGAAACAAACCCCGGGCAGGGCACCAGCCCACCGCAGTAAGCAGGTTATATTATATTATATTCTATTCTTTTATATTATATTCACTGTGACTGTGACTGCCAAGTCTGAACATTTCTTTTTTTGAAATTTTCTTTCTTTATAGTAACTCCAGTGTATGTTCAGAGCAAAGGTTGTGTGTGTTTATTTATGCATTTACTCATTTATCTAACTGTTTATGTATTTATTTATTTAAAGAGCTTTGGTAAAAATACAAATTCTCCATGGGGGACAAATAAAGATCTATCTATCTATCTATCTATCTATCTATCTATCTATCTATCTATCTATCTATCTATCTATCTATCTATCTATCTATCTATCTATCTATCTATCTATCTATCTATCTATCTATCTATCTATCTATTATATAGTGTCTTTCCTATCTATCTATCTATCTATCTATCTATCTATCTATCTATCTATCTATCTATCTATCTATCTATCTATCTATCTATCTATCTATCTATCTATCTATCTCTATTATAAAAAACTCATTATTGCAAGATGATGTTTAATCAAATCAATATTTTCTAAGACTTGTAGATGGATATATTTATGCATATGCATGTGTTTCATATGTTACAATTCTAATTAAGGATCTTCTTTCTTAAATCTTGTGTGTGTGTGTGTGTTTCCTTTTACACAACACTCTCATTATGTTCTTTTGTTACATTTAATTAATGCAAATCTCAAAGGAGAAAAATCTATAGAACTGGTTTCCATCATTTTAGTACTTTATTCATGAGGATATCTTTGGAAATAATTAGCAATAGGTAGATAGTAATTGCAATATATAATAGATAGCTAGATTAATACTGCAGACAGGTGCTATGTAACAGACAGATATTCAATGTTAATTAATGCATGCAATTAATAAGTTCTATTTGGTTTTATATTTTGTGATTATGCCTGTAAAATAAGACAAACATGAGAGTATATTTGCTAATCTATTAATGCAGTTAGAAGAGCTTTATTAAATGACACCCAATGCAATATGACTTACGCTACTTCTGTCTTTGGGGTCCATATAAACAATTATTGAGAAGCCCTTTACTAAAGTTCATTAATAAGGAAATTGCAGTAAAGAACTGCCTTGAGAGGCAAAATGGTATTGCCTTTAAAGACCTCAAGAGCAGACTACTATAATTTATGTAAATAATTACTTTGCTGCCATTAGACAAATGATAAACACAAATAATGCTCATTAACAAAAATGATATTTGCACACAAACTGAACCTTTAAATGTTATAATAAGCTGTAAAATGCCATTGTGCCTTTCTCCCTTTTAGTTCTACGCTGTTTATTCCACAAATAACAAATTTTTGCTTAGCAGAACTGTTCAAAATAAGCTGACAGCATTTGGGCGAATGCCAAAGCACAACATCCAATTAAAGGCTGTTAGAACCACATACTAATGTTATTATGAATTTTGTCTATGAGTTTAGTTAGAGAGAAATTATTAGCATCTGATATTGCTATACTTACAATGTGTTAATCAGCAATATAAGGATTGTTCTGAGAAAATTCAATTATTTCAATATTGGCTCATTGTATTGCTCATTGACATAGGCAATTTATATAGGTGATGATTTGAGTCATTTAAGTAATTAAAATGCATCCTTACATGCATGGCTTAAAACACACACACACACGCATTCAGGTTTTTTCCAACTGTTTCTTGTTTCTTATTGTTCTTTCACATTTATATTTTGTCTACATATTTGCCAATACATTGGACATAAAACTTACAAGGGTGCAAATGATGTGACCTTGAATGAGAAATAACTCTGCTGTGATTTGTATGTTGCTTTGGATGAAAGTGTCATCTGAAAAAAATCAACATCTGACATCCAAATGCTTGCTACAGTATGTGGGGTTATCCCTTAACTGTGCATATAGTATTAAATGGTTAATAATAAATATGTCATCAAAAGAAACATGTGCTTTAAAGAAATCCTTACTCTAAATATGAAAAGACAATAATAAGATGGCAGCATGTGCAGGTTTATGTATTCCTTGTCTCCTGAAGACGAATGAGAGGGCACTTCACAGTAGTTGAAGCCACAATTTATTTAAAGCGAAAGGAATTCCATGAAAAATAATTCTGGCTAGCAGCTGGTATTCAGCTTTAAGCAAAGTGGCAGACCACCACTAAGGCCCAGACAGTGATGAAGAATACAGAGGCCACTGTAGAGATTCATCTTTGCCTTTTTGTAACACCAGAGCTTTAAATAAAAAGGGAAAGAGCAGGGAAATATCAGTCTTGTTAAACAAGATGCCAATTGCATGGGTTTCTTTCTTTCTTTCTTTCTTTCTTTCTTTCTTTCTTTCTTTCTTTCTTTCTTTCTTTCTTTGGCACTCCACTCCAAGTGATCTTCCATGTCGTGATGTGAAAGATGACTCACAAATAAAGAAGAGTTGGATCAGTTGTGATCAATCACACATACCCCCCTGCTTGAAACAGCCCAATGAACTTAACGGTGACCACCCAATGCCACTCGGTGCTGCCTCCTTATTACTTCTGCATTTAAAGCTTTCATTTTCAAACGAGCTGATAAGTAGACATGGTCGACACCCATCTCCTTTTTTTTTAATTTCTCTTAAAAAGTCATTTTTTTCCCCCAAATTGAAACTGCATACCAATTTAAGGGGCAGTTTTCAAAATGAAATGTACACAGTGATTGAAAAAAAAAAAAAAAAGCCATTTTCCCTGCTGCTATAAAATGACGTTCACAGCAGAGCAATAAAAGCCATCAGATGGAGGTGCCAAACAATTTGTTGTATGATTCTGGACCTGCAGGATAAGGTCATTGTCATACTGTTGCCTGTGCTTACATGTAGAGGGTGTGATGGCGAGGAATGCTGGAGACACACACAATGCTATGTGACAGGGAAAAAAAAAATCACTAAAGAGTGAAGAAGAAAAATATTTGAAGCGTCAGGATATTGTTAAACTTTCTATTTCTTTTCACAAGGTAAGTTCATAACCTGTGTTCAAACATAACACACACTCAATTAAACTTCTCATACATTTCACCTTTGGTACTGAAGTATAATCTTTGCATTCTCTGGTTGCACTAATCTTAATTTGCTTTATAGATATAAAAGAACTGCCTTGATATCAAGATATAAATAGGTATGTGCAAAAAAAAAAGAAAAACATAGCATTTTCTAGGAATGCTTAATCCTGAGCAGGGTGGCAGAGAGCTGGAGCCCATCCCAGTATGCATTGGTCATTAGGCACGGAAAATCTCTGGACTGGGTGTGTGTTACGTTGGAATACAATTACACACACACACACGCACACCCACACACACAGGCCAAGTTAGATAGATAGATAGATAGATAGATAGATAGATAGATAGATAGATAGATAGATAGATAGATAGATAGATAGATAGATAGATAGATAGATAGATAGATACTTTATTAATCCCAAGGGGAAGTTCACATACTCCAGCAGCAGCATACTAATAAAAAAAAAATATTAAATTAAAAAGTGATAAAAATGCAAGTATAACAGACAGTAACTTTGTATAATGTTAACGTTTACCCCCCTGAGTGGAACTGAAGAGTCGCATAATGTGGGGGAGGAACGATCTCCTCAGTCTGTCAGTGAAGCAGGACATTGACAGCAGTCTGTCGCTGAAGCCTCCTCTGTCTGGAGATGATACTGTTCAGTGGATGCAGTGGATTCTCCATTATTGATAGGAGCCTGCTGAGCGCCCGTCGCTCTGCCACGGATGTCAAACTGACCAGCTCCGTGCCTACAATAGAGCCTGCCTTCCTCGCCAGTTAGCATAGCCAATCCACCTAACCTGTATGTCTTTAGACTGTGAAGGGAAACTGGAGTACAGGGAAAACATGCAAACTCCACATAGGTAGGACACGCAACGCAAACTGTGCTACCCATGTGCAAAAATATTTAGTGAAATGTGGCCCTTCTTCTGTGAGCTAATAACTCTTAAATTTTCCCAGTACAGAATGAAAGTACCTTATATACTCACGTATAAGTCGGGTCTTGAAACCTGAAAAATCGATCATAAAATCAGACCCCGACTTATATGACCGTTCAAAAATACAACACTTACATTTTTATTTTACATCTTCTTGCCTCCTCCAGTTTCACATCAGTTTCTCAAACGCATCGAATTTTGTTGCAGCAGCACAATTACCACTTTCTTTCGCCACTTCAATGTCTTTTAATTTAAAACCAGCTTCATATTTTCTTCTAATTGAACGCTCCATCGTAGAATAAGGGATGCTCTTACAATAAAGGTGTATGCAGGATGTGAGATACAAAAAGCACAAAACAGTGCAAATGTCGCTTCGGAATAGTTCGGGTATTACCATGTGGTCACGTAGGCACAATACATAGAAAAAAGGCGGTGTGCTCCGTGGTTACTCTCTCAGGTGGGTGTTAGCATATCATAATCTCTTGGATCAATAGCATGAGTTTTCCGCATTTGACTTATACAACGACATTATAAAATACCAGAAAGTATACAGTAAAATAAGTACCGACTTATAAGTACGGACTTATATGCGGGAGAACTCATCTGCGAGTATATACGGTATGCATGTTTCAATCTGAAGAATGTCTTTCGGGGAACTTGGCAACACAGTGGTTAGTCCTGGTGCCTCGTTTATCCAGCATCCTATAGCACTCTTAAAAATAAAGGTGCCGAAGCAGTTCCTCAGAGCGATGTCATACAGGAATCATTTTTGGTTCCCCCCAAAAAAAACATCCAAATGAAGGCTCCAGAAAGAACCTTTATGTATTTAGATCTGTGACAGGGTCTACAAATAGCCATGAATACCACCCCAAATCAGAAAAAAGATGTGAGAGCATGGAAAATGCAAATAACAAAAAAAAAAAAAAAAAATTCAGTTGATTCTTAAATTTATTTTGACTTTTATTTGAACCCAAGATATTTCATGTTTTGTCTGGTCAACTTAATTTCACTTCTTAATATACATCCATTCCTGCATTTCAGTCCTGCAACACATTCCAAAAAAAAGTTGGGGTGGTAAAGCATTTACCACTTTGTAATGTCGCCATTCCTTCTCACAACACTTAAAAGACATTTTGGCTTGGAGGATACCAAGCCATGAAGCGTTTCAAGTGTTATTTTCCTAAGACAAGACAATAAAGATTGATGTGTATTAAAAATTAGTGTACTAGATCCTACTTGATCGAATTCAGAGCCATACAGGAAATTGAATTAATCCTCAATATGGGTTGCCAGGCCATCACAGAGCACATTCACACCCCACACCCAAAATTGACCAAACATGAACAAGCTTATGACCCAGGAGAAAAACTGCATACTATATGTAAAGAACCAAGAAGACACAAGAAGAACATGCACAGAGCATGACGGGGATGGAATTCAGACCCAGGAGGCTGGAACTGCAGTGCAGCAGCACTAAGCACTGCACCACCGTGCCTCCTCCAAACATTATTAGGTGGTTACATTGATAAATAGGCAGCACTGGTGACTATTGGTATAGAAAAGCAGCTTACATTCGGTACCAAAATTATGGTGAGTCTGTTAGTGAAACTGTCCACCTGGCTATTTTCTGGATCCACCTACGTTGATTTAGAGTCAGTGCCTATCCTGACAGCATTGGGGTGACAGGACATACTCATATTCCTTCTCACAAATTTTATTTGTATATAGCACCTTACATAGTAAATGTAATTGTAATATTATTCAGAAGTGCAAAATAGAACAAGTGTGCTTATATTTGTACAATTTTACCACTGGCAAGTTAAATAAATCATTCAGATCATGAAGTGAGTTAGTGGCGGATAATAAATTGATTCCCTTTCAAATTATATAGCATTCTTCACAGTGAGGCCAATTGCATTGTTCTTTACAAATGCAGTACAGTACAAGTGTTCCCATATTTGTACACTATAAGGACTGGCAGGTTCAATAACATCATTCAGAGGTAGATACTGAATCTTCATCTTCTTGATTTCATATGTAACACCTTGAGCACAGCCAATGCTAAGGAATTCACTGAGTCAGTGGTGTGCATTGAACGGGTAACCATTTCTTTTAATATAGTGCCTTATCGTATCAGCATAGTTACAATGTTCTGCACGCTGTTTTCATATCTTTATAGATTTATAAATTGCTAAGGTCCACCAGTTAATCAAGGTGAGTAACGAGTCTGCCTTGTATTAGGTATATATAGCACCTTTCATACTAAGAACAATTGCAATGTTTTTTGTAGGTGTATTGTAATAATAGTAATAATTAGTTATATTTATATAGCACTCTTCTAACCCACTCAAAATGCTTTACAGAGACACTGAGGAACCACTTCAACCACTACCAATCCTGGATGATGCAACGGCAGACATTTTTGTGCCAAAACACTCACCACACATCAGCTATTAAGCAGTGAAGGAGTGAGAGAGAGAGAGAGAGAGTTAGCCAGTAAGGGGGATGATTAGGGGGCGAGAATGGAGAAGGTCATGATGAGCAACTTAGCCAGGGCATTGGAGAACACACCAATCTTTTCAAAAGACACTCAGGGATTTTTTATGACCACAGATAGTCAGGACTTCAGAAGAACATAAGAACAAAAGAAAGTTGACAAACAAGAAGGAGCCCATTCAGTCCATCAAGCTTATGTGTTTAGCTAATAGCTAAGCTGCCACCTTTTATAGAAGTGACCCAAGCTTTCCTAGATGGTCTACAATTATAGTCAGTTCCTAAATGTGTAAAATATTAGGTATAGCTTGATAAGTAAATTGAACTGAGTGAATTAAAGAAGTAATCAGATCTATCTATCTATCTATCTATCTATCTATCTATCTATCTATCTATCTATCTATCTATCTATCTATCTATCTATCTATCTATCTATCTATCTATCTATCTATCTATTGTGACGGATGGTGGCTGGTGCCATTACCCAACCCAGACGTCTCCATAATAGATGGACAGGGGGAGATGAAGGGCATTATCTCCCTCAAACTGCTGTTTTACATTCCCCGTGGGGTGTAACAGCCCCTCGGAGTCCCACAGGGCTATGTGGGCAGGGCTGTCTTAACGCATGGGCATGCTGGGCTTTAGCATAGCGTCACACGTTTTTTCTGATGCCTATGTATGTTTCTGTTTTGCTATCAAAACTGGAGCCCCAGTGTTCTACTTTGCCCGGGGGGCCTATGATGCTGTTAAGACAGCCCTGTATATGGGGCTTGGTATCAGCCCTGTTGGGTTTCAGGATGTCACCAGAGGGAGCTGTGGGAGCTACAGGAGCTGCAGAGACCTACTTTGGGCTTCCACCACACCTGGGAGTAATTCCGGGTCTCACTAACGAGCCACCTGGAGTTTTCCCGGGTGCAGTTCAAAAGGAGCTGGCTACCTCACAAGAGGGAGCCAGAGAGTTGGAAGGAAGAAGGACAAAGCTTGTGAGGAGGAGTGGAGGCAAAAAGGACTATGCTTTTCTGATTTATACTGTGCTGTTTCCTCTGGACATTGTGGTTTTTGTGGGGTGTGAAGGAAGCATCCCCTCATGTAAATAAAGGTGTGGTGTGTGGGAATTTGTGTCTCAGCCTGTCTATGTTAGGGTGGCTGTACGGGCCTCGAGCTTCTATCTATCTATCTATCTATCTATCTATCTATCTATCTATCTATCTATCTATCTATCTATCTATCTATCTATCTATCTATCTATCTATCCTATATATTTTACGGTGTACAAAATTAAAATGTTCTTCAAAATATAGTATACTGTAACTGTTTCCATTATGTACTATAATTGAACTGGCAGATCCCAGTTCTCAGGTAACTCAAATTTATGGCTTGTTTGGGGGTGTCTGGACCTTTAGTTTTCATAGTACGCCATTCATAAGCATGCAATTGTTTTAGGTTTCTGCAATATGTATCCTGGTAAAGTTACTGCAACTGATGTTTTCAGATTACTTGGTGAAATCAGTGGAGAATACCTTTGCAAACCTTTGTTTTTACAGGGCCAGTTCAAAGTGAATAGAATTAAAATGTGGATTACAGGTTCGTTTGTATGTCTATGCCTTGAGCACTTGCAAGTTAATTGACTTCTTTAAGGTCACTCAGTGAATCAGTGACTGGGGCTCAATGGTACTGTACAGTTATATCCATAGGTCCTCCATTGGAGTAATGGCTAGGTAGGTGACTAGTTAGGGATCACCTAGTTGGTTGGTGGTTAACATTGAACCTGCATCCTTCTGGTTTATGGTTTGCTGACTAATTTCATATTTGAATATTATACATTTAGGCTGTTTGGGATTTTGGACTCTGAACCTCAAGACAACTGGTTCAAAGTCTACCTGTGGCTCACTGTGTGAGTCTGAGCAAGTTACTTAATCTTCCTATCCTCTAAAAGTAGACATATCTGTAAACTATTACAATGTCTACTGATCTTGGAAGTCACCTTAGATAAAGGTAGTAGCCCAGATATGAAATAATAATGTTGAAGCCTCTGTTTTTATATATATCAGTAAGTGCCCACTGTAGGCCTGAATGACATGTCTTGTAATGATACGAGTGTCTTAGCGTATCTTACTGCATTTTTTGAAATCCCCTGCATGTCTTTGTAAACTGTCAGCTGTTATCGCTGCAGCCTGGTAAACCATTGTGACTCCATTCTGTAAGTCTGAGTGCTTCAGGAGAAATTGATTCCTTGGATAATGACAAATTCTTTGAAAAACAGCATTTGCAGTGTATCTATAAGCTTTATGATTTTATAAGAAATACTTTGAACAGCAGCAACATATTAGCAATTTAAAAAGCTGAAATACTGTTGTAAAAAGGCAAGTTTTGGGAGTCTCGTCCCCATAGGTGCATTGTGAGGGACAAAGGGGGGCTTTAAAACTGAGACCAAACCCATATTTGTAACAGAATGCCATTTTCTGAGGAACTTTTCCAACACTGCATTGTGATAAATACATTTTTTTTTAAAAAACACTGATGGCTGCAAGGATTTTTTTTTCTTCAATTCACCAGCTTGCCAAGGCGATTTCAGAATCTTCGATGAGTCCGCAGTGGAGGTCAACGGCTCCTCACAAATGGGATTCAAACCGTAAAACTCCAGATCAGCAAAATTCATCCAACAGGCTGTGCAGTAGTGCCTTCATTTGACTGAAGGCCTGCCTCACTTTTCTAAAGATAATTTATGTCATTTCCACAGAAAGGGGATGATCTTATAGACAACAAATAAAATGCTGTAACTGAAACTTACTTCCTCCACTTTAGGCCTGAGGGGTGCCGAAGCCTATTACAGTAGCACTGAACGCAAGGCAGGAATCAACCCTAGATAGGGTGCCATTGACAACAAATTAATTTCTTTATATTGGCAATTGACAAAGCTTTTAATTTTTTTAGGGAATGTCAATATGTGTATCTCAGTTTGAATAATTATTGTCTATTTTGAGTGCCACTTTTACCTAGGACAACCTACAAAACTGAGAAACAATATGCCTGTTTATAGATATACAGTAGAACCAAGGGCAGGTTAAGTGACTTTTATTGGATCATAATGTGAGGTGGGAATTAAATTGGCAACCTTACAGTATAAAGTCCAACGTCTTGGACATCATTTCCAATATGAATTGTGACAGAACACTGTGGCCCTTTCACGGCCAAGAGGCCGATATACTGTACAAGAAGGACCAAGAGAGCAGATGTGCATAGAACACTGCCTCTCCCGGAGCGCTAGAGGGCAGCACACCTGGGTTGCTGTGGTTCTGCGGATTCCCGCATGGCATGTTGGGAATTGGAGTTCGCTGCAGCCCTGTTGAGTTCTGTGAGGGCCAACAGGGGGAGCTGCAAAACCCTACTTTGGGTTTCCAACAACAACAACATTTATTTCTATAGCACATTTTCATACAAATGATGTAGCTCAAAGTGCTTCACAAGATGAAGAAAGAAACATTTATAAAAAAACAAAAATAAGATTAGACAATACTAAGTAACAAAAAATAAAGTAAGGTCTGATGGCCGGGAGGACAGAAAAAACAAAATCTGCAGGGGTTCCATGGCCACAAGATCACCTAACCCTCATTTGGCATTCTACCTAACATAAATGATTTCAATCAGTCTTCATGGTTTTCAGGCTTCGCGTGAAAGAATTTGATGATGATGGTCATGTGGACATCTGGGGTACTGACTTCAATCCATCAACGTAGGGGCTTCATGGTGCCTTGATCAGGTGGTGGTGGCGCACCTGTGAGTACTTCCAGATAACGCTGATGAGCCACCCGAAGTGCTCAAAGATGCAGCATAAAGGGAGCTGCCTCACTTCACTCAGAGATCCAGAGTCAGGAGGAAGAGGGACGAAGCTTGCCAGTGGAGGAGTGCAGGTGGAAAGGAGAGGAAGAGGAGAGAGAAGAGAAAAGAAAGTGCTGGGTGCTGTTTATGGTACTGTGCTGTAGAAGGAATGAATGATCCCTTGAAAATAAAATGGGTGTGAGGCAAAGACTTGTGCCTAGAGTCTATCTGTGTTGGGACTGGGTGGCTGGTACCCCCCCTGGTGGCCACAGAATATAATTCTATATTGTATATGTCTGTATACCCAATTAGAGAGACACACACATGTATTTAAATGTTCATATGTGCACTATATATGTGTGTCTTTGGGGCCAGCATAGTGTTACAGTGGTTAGTGCTGCTGCCTTATAGTCCCAGAGCCTTGGCTTTATATTTCTGCTCTGGTATTCCTTCTGAGGAGTTTGCATATTCTCCCAACCTCCTCATGGGTTTCTTTCTTCCTCTTGTAGATGTGCAGGTTACATTCTTTGTTGACACTAAATTCATGAGTGGATATGACCACCTGAAGACTGCCTTCTGTACATTGTTCTTGCTTTGTTTCTTCAATTCTCAGTTGGAATAATGAATATAAGTGAATGGTAGGGAAGCTGTTGGTGTGGGAGCCCTAGGTTCAAATATATTAATGGTTACAACCTTCACTGAGTTTGCATGTTCTCCCTGTGTACTGCATGCATGTTTGTTTTTTGTCTAGGTACTCAGTCTTTCCTCCTTTTATTGTTATCACTACTTATTATTTGGCTGACACCTTTATCCAAGGTGATTTAAAACATTTATTTTGATTTCCCAATTGGAATACAGTCAAGTGGAGTGACTCGCTTATAGTCACATAGTATCAGTGGTAGAGTCTGAAGCCACAAACTCAGGGATTGAAGCCAAAAGTCCAAAGCCTTAACCACTGTGCCACACTGCCTCCCAATATATGTACGTTACCAGAAATTACATCACCTTATGCAGGAGTCAAACCCTGATATTAGGAACAAAAACTAAAAAACTAAGCCAAACTAACCAACTAAGCCACAATGCTATTCATCTGCATGTATCGTGTGTGTTTAGTGAACTGATGTGAGTGTGCCATGTAATAAAGTCTTGCTCTGTCCAGGGATGGCTCTTGCCTTGTATCCAAACCTGCAGCCCCACAAACCCTCAACATGAAGTGGACTCAGCAGGTCAGAGAAAGTTATATTATATATATCTTTGTGTGTAGATACCATATGTATGTGTGTGAGTTTTTGTGTTATTTGTGCTGGACCAGCTGCGGTGGGTTGGCACCCTGCCCAGGATTGTTTCCTGCCTTGTGCCCTGTGTTGGCTGGGATTGGCTCCAGCAGACCCCCGTGACCCTGTGTTCGGATTCAGCGGGTTGGAAAATGGATGGATGGATGGATGTGCTGGACCAGTAAGAGAAATATTATTAATGCTGATTTCCACATATCAAATTCGGTGTTTAAATTCTGGTTTATTAACTAATGGAGATTCAGTGTTCTCCATAACTGTCCATTGGTTTTCTCCAGGTACTCTGGATTCCTGTTACATCTCCGACATATGCAAGAAGGATTAATTGGTGGCTCAGAATCAGCCTACTTGGGGTGTGTTTGTATAATGTGTTCTATAATGGACTGGTGCCCTGTCCATGTTTGATTTGCGAAGGTACAGTTGATGGATGACTATATATATATATATATATATATATATATATATATATATATATATATATATATATATATATATATATATATATATATATATATATATATATATATATATATATATATATATATATATATATACCTGCATATGTATAAAATGCAAAAAATATATATACTTGCATAACAGGAGTGGGTTGGAGGCACTGCAAATAAGGAAGAATAGTAGATGACTTTTGCCAAGTGGCAGGCATTAACCTCTCTTTCTTCTTTAATCCCAAAATGTACAATGAACCCTCTGAAGATGAGTGACCACTTCTGGCATGCCTTGGACATCTCACCTTCTGGTTTCAAGAACATAAAAGAACAGAACCAGCCAGAAGTTAGCATTCATTTTCAAACCTGTAACTGTTGCAGCTATAGCTTGTATTGGATAGTAATTATATTAATATTATGTTAAACATTTGCAACGTGTGGAATCTCTGTTATGTTCCTGAATTGAAATGAGCTGATTGGAAAATGGATGGAAGTAATTGCACTTGACAATTTATTATGATATAAAAATCAGACTTTGGTCTATCTATCTATCTATCTATCTATCTATCTATCTATCTATCTATCTATCTATCTATCTATCTATCTATCTATCTATCTATCTATCTATCTATCTATCTATCTATCTATCTATTATATAGTGCCTTATCTATCTATCTATCTATCTATCTATCTATCTATCTATCTATCTATCTATCTATCTATCTATCTATCTATCTATCTATCTATCTATTAATTAATATCTATTAAATAGTGCCTTGTCTGTCTGTCTATATATCTATCTATTTTTATACATAGATATATACTGTGTGTGTGTGTATATATAATTAAGAACATCCATCCATCCATCCATTATCCAACCTGCTATATCCTAACTACAGGGTCATGGGGGTCTGCTGGCGCCAATCCCAGCAAACACAGGGCGCAAGGCAGGAAACAAACCCCGGGCAGGGCGCCAGCCCACCGCAGTAACTGAGAACATATATATTATATATATATATATAGATACTGTATATATATGTGTGTGTGTGTATAATATTGAGAACATAATCCGTGTATTATTTTCTCGATACAACAACTAGTTGGCTTTGTTCACGTCGAGCAGATAAATGTGCCCATTCTGTTGTGTTCTGTAGGTATCTGCCAGGTAATTAAAGCCTGCCAACAGCGAGCCGACTCAACCCCCCCACCCCCACCTCCTTCGCTTTCTCTCTCACTCTTGAAAATCATAGCACTTGACGGATCATACAAATGTGTATGAAACATGTTGCTGCATGTATTTCTACAATTTAAGGCATGTGCATCTCGTTTATTCATTTGGTAAAGTGCCTTGCAGTATTTATAGGTTATGTACAGCACCTGTGGCAGAACAGAATGTCTTCCTTAATACATTTTAAAGTGCAAGTTGACCAAATTATGCAGTAGTTAATCATTTCATCTGATCTCCTTATCAGTGTAAAATGGTGAATTATTTTAGGTATGAACAGCATAAAAATGTCAAAAGTGAACTGTCCTTAATTTACCACGGTGTGCTTTGTGCCAGGTAGCGTCTCTATGAAGTCAGCACATCCTCTCTGTGTCCAGGTTGCTTTTCCTGTGGTTGACTTTTCATTTTCAGATTTAAGCTGGACCATTCTAAATGGGAGGGAGTGTGACTGTGCCTTGTGATACACTGGCATCCCATTCTGTGCAAGATGTCACCCATAATATTATGGTATAGACATGGTATTAAAACTTCAGAGAAAGTTACCTTTATCACAGAAATGTAAAACCACTTCAAAATGTAAATGTTTTAAAAAATTTGGAGGGGAGTTTCTAGAAGAATGACTTCCCCAGTCATGTTACACATGAGTGGGGCTTGTGTACCTCAGCAGGGGTGCCTGACGTGACAAAAGCGTTTAAATGACAGCAAATGCAGGGTTAGGGTCAGCCTAAAGGGTCTGAGCCGTATGTGGCAGAGTTTATTAAACATCAAGTGATTTAAAATATGTTTTTATTTAATGCGAAAACTGAGCTTTTTTACACCAAGTAAAAGCCTAGGATATACAATATGGATTGCAATTTATCAGACATTATTAATATTCATATTTTAGTGCAATATGTAAAAAGACGACTGTGCATACACTATAATTCAAACATGCATTTGCATTGTTTAAGTCATTAGAATAACCTTATTTAAATACCCTTCACAAGCTGGGAGAAGTCTAACATTTTCACAAAGTTCAACATGTTTTGCTATATGTGTATTTAAACTGCCCCCTGCTGGTCAGAATACCTATAACAAGAACTGAACAATACCAACCAGATTTACAAAGAAAGTAAGAAGTCTTTCTATAATGCTCATTATCATTTCCTTCCTTTTCCTTTCAGTTCTCCTTTAATTATCTTGGAAGTGTCGAGCACCGTATGTTTAACTTAGATCAGGTATAAATCGTTCCTGAAAAATTAAGTCATATCAGTAAATAAGGAAGCTTCCCAAAGAGAAACAATTTCATGTCTCTGGTAAAGAGCGGCATAGTGGTTAGCACTGCTGCCATACAGTTCCAGGGAGCCAGGTTCAATATTTGCCATATTTCTCAAATATTTTTAGTTTCCAGTCTCAGGTGAGTTTGTGTTTTACTGGGTCCTCTCGTGTTCTCTTCCTTGTCCTAAGCATGTGTGGCTATTCTGAATTGATGTGTCTGTGTGAGTGTGCCCTGTGCTGGGCTGGCTGTTACCAATAGCCCTACAACCGAGACACAGACTCAGAAAATGGAAGGCTGTATGATTGAATGGGTGTCATTAGTAAATAAAAATATTAAGGAAAGGCTATCACCGTACTTCAGGAGCTTGAATGGCCGTTACAGGTAAATACTTAAAAGTGGGATAGACCACCCTTCCCATACCATTACTCTGAATCAGAATAATTGGATTTACAAAATGGATTAATGCCACTGATAAATATGTAGTAAAGGCATCGGCTATGGGAGTAAGAGAATTCAAGAAATGGACAGATGGATGGATGTCACCCTTGTGACCCTGAATTGAATAAGTGGGTTCAGAAAATGAACGAATGTTCCTGCCAAATATGCAGAGATGGAATGGGCATCTTCACAACCATCAACTGGAATACAAAAAAGGTCTATAAAATGGATGAATGCTCAGGTAAATGTGTATAGACAGGATATGCTCCCAAGTCACCAGTGATAATGAATTTGAATAATAAGGTTCAGAAAATGGATGATTATCTGTCAAGAGTATGCACTGATAGATGAGGTAGACTCTCTTGTGATAAACTGAACTGTAAATAAGGGTTTATCAAAATGGATGGATGGATGTCACTGGTAAATAGTAGACAATGGCACATTACACAGCAGCCTGTTCACAATCACTTCTGTCTATATGTGCCATACAGTTATAATCCATAGATGTATCCTGTACAAAATACTAATATGTGTGTGTGTGTGCCTTTATTCAGTGTTTTGTATATAATACAAATGCAAAAGAATTCCTGTAATTTATCCATCCATTCATTTTTTTAATCTGCTTATTTCAGCTTATGGAGTCTAATATGTTGTGCTTCCACCAGGGAAACAGGTCTGTAAAAGGGTGGGGGACTTCAACAAGTCTTGCTAACCAGTTTAAGTCAGAAGATGGTGTGATAGTGACTTGTGTTATGGGCCGCACAGTACCAGGCTAAGAATGCTGGGAAAATGTCTCCCAACAGTTAAAAAGACCAAATATCAGTAGCACGCTTATTGTGTCATGACTTTTTACCATCTTTTTTAGACACCTAGAGGCTATAGTCCTCTTCAGTCCACAGACATTAAAGGCACTCTGGACATTCTGTAATGCCCAGCTTAGCTGGTGACAAGGGCTGCCCTTCTTTCTCGTGGAACCTGTAAGATGATATGTGGATTGGCACAAAGGAGCTGTTACTTATGTAGCTGATTGTACACCTGTGGATAAGGTTTTCACTCGGTACTGAAGAGAGTTTAGCTGGAGGCAATCTACGCAATGTTACCTGAATATAAATCGTTGGAAAAATGTGGGCTTGAGTCCGCTTTAAAGAGGCAACACTGCTTATGCAATTCTGTCAGGTGGAAAAGGGGGCTGCTAGAAGGGGGATGATCAGTGAAGCAAATGAACTGTTGGATTTTATATCTTACATGAAAACAGAGATGGTCTAGATGCGTACATATATACACGCTTGTACAGAATATAAAAATGCAGTATATATGTGTGTAGCCATCCTTTATTTACACCGTATATATAAAAGAAATAGGAAATAGAAATCCATTTTAGAATTTCAAGGGGTTAACACAGTAATGCACTGGTGCCCCCGTAGGGTTGGCTCCTACATTGTGAGTGATGACATCAGGATAGGCTTCAGCTCCACAGGACCCAGAAACAAATGGATAGATTCATGTTTTTAAAAAATGTTACTTAGTCAAAGCTATCCGGCTATTTGTAAATTTCAAGAAATTGAATATAATAATATCACAATAGTTATAGTATTTGTAAAACTGACTGTTGTAAAGGCTTAAACCACATTATGAAAATATTCAAATGTTTGTAATACGAATATTGTAATCATTGCCATTTTACTATAGTGATATTTAAATACTGCAATTAATAAAATTGCAAAGGCTTATTCTTTTCTGTAATACTATCCAAATGTGGATTAAACTGATTAATATCATACAGAGTAACCCTTCACAATGATTGTATTTGTATATTTATATTTGCAAAATTTCCTAGTATGAAATTACTATGACACTTTATACTATGATATTTAGAGGGTTATAATTCCTATATTTGCTATGACATTTACGATATCCACTGTGGTATTTGCTGTGTATTATGACTGAAGCACTTTGAGCATGGCAGGTTACTGTATAAATTAAATGTATTATTATTATGTCCACTATGATATTTAAAGGCTTCTTTACTTTTATAATAACCACATATTTAGAAAATATACTAAAATTATTAAGGCAAATTCTTTATTATAATAATATCCAAATGTCTGTAATATACGTAGACTGATTAATATTATCAGGGTGGCTTTTTTCTGTGACAGTATCCCAATATTTAGATTATGTGTAATTTCCATTATTATAAACACTTGCAATCTACAATGATAATACCCAAACATTTTTAAAATTGTCCAGTCTTTAAAGGGTACTTCACTTTGATAATAACCAAATATTTATAAAATTGACTAAAATTATTAAACCTTGTTCTTTACTATACTAATACTCAAATATCAATAATAACTGCTCATTAATTAATATTACAATGTGTGGCTCTTTACTAGGATAATATGATAATAGATGTAATATTTGTAAAGCTGCTCAAGGTTAGTCCTCTACAATAATAATATTAAAATATATGTGAAATGGATTAATATTGCAAAAGATGATTCTTTACTATGGCAATTATTTGTAATATTTGAAGCACTGACTATTATAAAGAATTGTTCTCTGCAGTATTAATATCCAAATATTTATAAATTACAATGTTTCACTATTATACAGGCCATTTTTTTTACTATGAGAACATCTCAATATTATTGTCATATTTTTAAAAATGTGCTATTATAAAGGCTTGTCCTTTATTATTAAAATATTCCTTTTTTTTTCAGCTTATAGTGTAAAGGGCGATTCTCTCGTACGATTATTTACAAAACTGGCTACAATTAAAAATGACTTATTCTTTGATCTGTTATCCAACATATTTGCAAAATTATAAAGTCTTGTTTTTTGCTATCTACATGTGTAAGTATGTGTAATATCTGCAAATCCAATCGATAGTATAAATGCTTGACTTTCATAATATTCAAATATCTGCAAAACAGAATATAACAGAGGCTAGGCCAGTTCAATAAAATAAAAATGAGCCTTAACTTCACTAAAAGAGTGACAGATTTTCTCTGTTCTTTGCATTATAATTTCATTAGCCTGTACCCAAACCTGCTAAGCTTGTAAATCATGTACCTTTAAAATGTTAGTTCTTACTTATTATATCGGGTTACAAGTATAAAAATACATTTCTCAAGTCAAACCACCTTACAGACACACTTAAAAATACCCCGAGTATGTATCACCTAAAGAAAATCAGAAACAGGCAGAAGGTTTTCGGCTTATTATTTTCTAACCTTCCATATGATCTCTCAAGGATGACGTTTAAAATATTAGTGTGTGTGACTTTCTTTGTGCGGCACCTAATATTAACCTCTCAGCAAAATGCAAGCCTTGTGTAGCAGAAGACGACTCGATTATTATATCACTGCTTCCTCTCATACCTCCTGCATGTCAATAACTTCTGAATGTATATTGCTGCATTTTTCTTAATAGGACGGCACAGTTTCCTTATTGAATTAACATATCATCAGAATTCACATATCTGACTCAAACTCTGGATCGATTGAGCTGTGCATGCTTGCATGAAAAAGCCGATGTCAAGCAGATCTGAATACTTTGGAGGTTTAAGCTCAAACTTTTCAGATGGCGAGACTAAAGGCACACACACACACACATACACAAAAAAAAAAATAAATAGCACATTTAATCTGTTCTTAATAGCTCATCTTTTCTCAATGCAAATGCAGACAAATACGAGCGAATACATCAACGTGAATTAATACTTGGTCTAGTCAATCTGGTTCAGACTGTGATAATCCACGCTCAATTTTGTGAACAGATAAGCCAACCCATTTAATGTAATTATAAACTGGGAGGCACAAATTGTTAGTATCTTCAAATGCTTAATATGCTGAAATAGCCTAGTGATGTAAATCATTTTAGCACTTGCTTGCAATTAGCTTTCACATATAATACTGTAACTAATTTCTGTTTAAAATTTGACATTATAAATTTAATTGGCTTTCATTTAAAGCTCCACTGTGACACATCTATCAAACAGCATACCATTAATACCGATGTGCACAGCATTTTAAAGCATGCTACAAATATGTTCTTTCTTTCTTAAGTAAATGCTGTTGACCAACATTATTATTACCTTGGTACCTAATTATTTTTTTTTTTTTGCTTTTTAATTTAATTGCCTCAATAAAAAAGAATCTAAAATGCATTTTTAATTACACTTTCCAGGTGACCTATGTAAAGAGATTTTACAATGAAGGCACAATAATTAGCCTGTCACAGTCCAGTCGAGGCTATTGTCTAGTTGTCCTTTTCATTGCTATTCTCGGCATGACTAGCATTCTAAAAACCTTATATATTAGCTCCCATAACAGTTAAAATGGTATTACAATGTGTGCAGCATGGGCACATTTGGGTTTCTCTAATTTGTGTCAGCTATTCCTCGGGTCACGTGGAAGACTCCCCTGGGAACTGTAAGACAGCCCACTCCACAAGTTCTAATAGCCTCTAGAGCCTAAATGGTTGTAGACAGAACTCGTTCCCCCAGGATTGATAATTAGCTTACATAGCAGACTTGCACCTGAACTAAATCCCTTTTCTGTGTGTTTTCCTTGTTAACTGAAATAAGGGAAGGAAGATTTCAATATTACAAAAGGAAGAAAAAAAAAAAATAAAAGCTACACCAAGACCAAAATGGTCCAAGATCTGACTGGGAAATATAATGAAAGAAAGGGAAATAATTCTGTATTTGTTAAGAAGCCAATAAACATGAAGTTTGACTTAGCAATTAATGAACAGTTCTGATATATATTTGTACATATGCTATAGTTGTAAAACGAGCCCAGTGTCTTTATGAGAAACAATTTTTCCTCCATTTTATCCAGTGCACATTACTAGAGAAACAACCGGAGAAATGCGGAGAAAAGTGTGGCAGTGTGAATGATTGGTGACGGTGTCTTCAGAATCATAACAACCGAACGTGTCATAACGTAAGTGTTGAAAAGGCTACATTTATTTTTCGTATACCATAGTTACACTATTGGACCGGTGTGTAACTGAGTGTGCCCTCTTATGGATTAGCATCTTTTCCAATGCAGACTCAATGCTGCAAGGATAAGCTCCATCCTCTCAAGACCATATCAGTGTGTTTGACAATGAATTAATAATTCAAGTATAGTGTTCTCATTGTGGGTAGTACAGTTTCCTCACAGTTCCAGGAGAATGGATTCAAATCCCAGCCTGGGCATTATTTGTGAGGATTTTCCTCAAAGTTTTTTTTCCTACGTCCTAGGGACATGCCTGTTAGGTTAGGCCTCTGTTACATTATGTCACTTCTAGTCGTGGGATATTTCAGATTTGCCAAGTGCAGACTGAAATTGCTGGGCATGTCACATTTAACCTTTCAGCACAGTTGTATCCACCATTTTTTTGTAACAGCCAATAGAGCACAGCCTGACAGAGCCTGTGCTGTACAAAGGGTCAATGGGTACATTGAGGTCAGTTGCTGTCTTAGCTCTTTAGACAGAGGAGCTTCTCTTCTGTTTCTGTGGTTCAAGCCACATGCGTTCCTTATTCCTCCTTGTACTGTCCTTCTGCATGAGCATTCATTGGTTGTCAGCTCTCATGAACACAGAGCCCGCCCCTACATCTAAAGACAAAATCAAACCTGTTTTTACCTATCAGAGTGAGTCATAGACTGGTTGGCGTGAGTCGCTGGGCATATCACAGTAAGGGAGTGGGACGCTGACTGACTCTGACTTACTAAGAGTATTTAAATGATGACTTCAACTGAATATCACTGGAAAAGTTGTCTAATGTGACACAGCCATTAAGTGTGTCTGAAAATAAATTAATAGTTAAAGTATAATATGGTACATTAGGTAAGACTGTTTCCTCACAAGTCAAGGGGAATGGATTTAATTCACAGCCTGCACATTATCTGTTTTCTTCCTTCATTCCAGGGACATGCATGTCATGTTAAACTGATGTCATATTATGACTTCTAGTCATGGGATATGTCAGATTTGCCAACTTCAACTGCTGATCTTGTTTGCAGATGACTGAAATTGCTGGACATGTCACATATAGCGATTGTGTGCTGACCTTCCAGCACTGTGCTCACCCCTTGTTGTGACAGCCGATAGACTGCGGCCTGACAGAGCATTTTCGTTTCAGTGGTGACTGAAATCTGCTGTCTAGAGCCTACCTGCCAGTAGACAGAACTTGCTGCTCTACAATTTTGAGTGAAGGTGAATGGGCTCTGTGATATATCAAGGCCCGCTAGATCTCTTTGCTCGTATTTCCTAACTGACACCACTCCTTCTGGGATGTCTGTACTTACAGGGTTATCCTAGAAGGGACAGGAGTTCACAGACTGTTGGGCGTATCTTCTTGGTACTGCAGAGGCGAACAGAGAGGATATCTACTGTTAGTGACAGTGACCCCTTTTTCCCTGAAGTGGTATAAATTGTGTACAGTGATCCCTCCTTGATCGGGGGGGTTGCGTTCCAGAACCCCCCGCGAAAGGTGAAAATCTGCGAAGTAAAAACCATATGTTTATATGGTTATTTTTATATTGTCACGCTTGGGTCACAGATTTGCACAGAAACACAGGAAGCTGTAGAGAGACAGGAACTTTATTCAAACACTGCAAACAAACATTTGTCTCTTTTTCAAAAGTTTAAATGTGCTTCATGACAAGACACAGATGACAGTTCCGTGTCACAATTAAAAGAACACAAACATATCTTCCTCTTCAAAGGAGTGCGAGTCAGGAGCAGAAAATGTCAGTGAGACTGAGAGAGAAAAGAAAACAATCAAAAACCGATAGGTGCTCTTCAGGCTTTTAAGTATGCGAAGCACCGTGCGGGAAGCATATCGCTTGACAACGCAGCCGCAAGTAAGCCCAGCAAGAAAGGGAGCAATGTGAAGGTAGTCTTTCAGCATTTTTTAGATGAGCATCTGTATCCTCTAGGGTTGCGAACAGCCCCCCTGCTCACACCCCATCCGTCAGGAATAGAGAATGTCAGAGTAAGAGAGCGAGAGAGAAAAGCAAACAATCAAAAATCAATAGGGCTGTTTGAGCTTTTAAGTATGTGAAGCACTGTGCAGGAAGCATATCGCACGACAAAGCAGCCACAAGGAAGGGATCAATGTGAAGGTAGTCTTTCAGCGTTTTTTGAGGAGCGGCCGTATCCTCTAGGGGTGCAAACAGCCCCCCTGCTCACAATATATTTAAGGAGTTTTATTTATTATGTAATATGTGCTCTGATTGGGTAGCTTCTCAGCCATCCGCCAATAGCGTCCCTTGTATGAAGTCAACTGGGCAAACCAACTTAGGAAGCATGTACCAGAAATTAAAAGACCCATTGTTCACTGAAACCCACGAACCAGCGAAAAATCCGCGATATATATTTAAATATGCTTAGATATAAAATCCATGATAGAGTGAATCCGCGAAAGTCGAAGCGCGATATAGCGAGGGATTACTGTATACAATGTCTGTATTACTATTATTATTATTTTAATTTTTTTACCAGGAGCTAATATTATTAGTTCACTTGACATGCTTACTGTTGGACATGCTACCTACAGTCCTTGGTGTTTCTGGTGTGAAAGAGATTGCACTAGAACTCTATAATAAAGTGGCAGGTGAGTTAAAATTGATTAATTCAAAGCCAAAAACTGCTAAAAATCTCCACCCTGCATCATCATTAACATCTAAATTTAATACTGCCTCAGTTTAGATTGGATTTTAATAAATGTCAACCAACAAAAAAGAAAAGTTACTAATTTTATTCACTCAAAAGCAACGTTGTATTCTCTTCTTATCACATTCTGAAAAACAGCATCTCCGTCAGCTATAAAAAGAATCTCGCTTCATTCTGTTCAATTGTGGCTTTGCTCCATCAGTTGATCTGCAGTGTTTTTTTTTACTTCCACTTTTATTTGTTTTAACCTCTTTAAGGGCTTAATGATAATCGTTGATTGCTATTGTGAACTTAATGATGATGTGCAGATGGACAACTGTATCGGCTTTTTCAAAAACGCAAGGCTATTTAATGATAAAAAAAAAGAAAAAAAGTTTTATCCATTTATCTCAGATTTATTTTCATATGTGACACATCCCTGGTCTGCTGAAGTGATTAACAGCTCTACACAATACTTTTCCCGGTTTGTAACTGAACTGGTTTTACCATAGTGGACAGCCCTCCCCACACTCTTATAGTTTAGCTCAGTTAATGAAGGGAGACCCCCCCCTCTTTAAATGGTGTCTGTAGGTCACCAAGGAACTCAAAAGAGTAAAACTGGGTCACAAGGTCGCAAAGGCTGGGAAACACTGGTCCAAGATAAACGTTGTAATCCAGAGAGACAATGAAATTGTTACATTAAAATGGTTGAGGAAATAAAATGCAGCAGTTGATAACATGAATGGCATTCTGTGTTTGTCAATTATTTATTTTAAACTGTGATAATGAAGTTGTCTGGAGAAGCGCAATGGTTGATGAGAACTGTAGTCCCCACTTCAGAACTTGCACAAAGCTGCAAATATCAACAGCATGCATTGGCAAATTTAGTTTTTCTACAACATCACCAAGTTTCAGTCAAATCTGTCAAGGAATTTTTGAGACTTTGGGGTATTTAGTTTTTCTATAGTTGGTTTTTTATGACCCCTAAATATTGATATATCGAAATGTCCTTTCTTAGTGGATACCTATTGCTCTACATGAACAATCCTGATAAATGCTAGCCAAATTTAAGCTATTTTGCTAAGCTAGAAATAGTGTTTCTGTTGATGAGCGAGTGAGTGAGTGAGTGAGTCAGTCATCTATACATTATATATTGTGGCAGATGGCCGGGATCCACGCCCGGTCGGGACGCCCCTTTGACACTGGATCCGGGGGAGCAGCCATGGGCTGCACACTACGTCCCTCGGAACACTTGGTGGCAGCCCCCCTGGGTTGCATCGGGGCCAATATTTTGGAACACTGGAGCTCATTCCTGTTGGGCTCCGTGGCCACCACCAGGGGGAGCTGCACAGCCTAACGAGCCCATCTGGGCGGGAACACAGCCACACCCGGAGGTGCAGCCCGAAGTAGGTCAACAAGCACCTGCAGCAATTCCGGGTGGGCTATAAAAGGAGCCGACAGTCACCACTCCGGGTGCCAGAATTGGGAGGAGGAGGACAAAGCTGCCTTGGAAGAGTGGAGGAGAAAGAAGAGTGTTATGTGGTGGTGTTTTGCTTTGTACTTTTGTGTGTTTTGGGACTGTGTTAGGGCTGAGGGACACGGAGAAGATGTGGCCCCCAGCTGAAGAAAATAAATCTTTTTGTTTCATTTTTACGTGCCTCTGTTCTCAGTCTGTCGGGTCAACGCCTATATAGCACCTTTGCCACAATATATATAGATTTAAATAACACTGCAGCTTTGGGTTTTAATTAATGCAATCAGGAACTTGTTAAATTGTTGCTTCAATATTTTAATTTTGTGAAGTATATTTTCTGTTTATCATGTTGCTGATATCATTTTTATGATGTCACCATGTTGCAGTTTTGTTTGCTGTTTTTCAATGGGCACTCCATTTACTTAGTGTACTTGATCATTACTTAGACTGTTTAACAAACGACAGACCTCCACATTTTGTCTGAACCACATGCGATATGTACTGTATATGTTTTGAAAGTATATGCAGCGTTATTCACGTGTGGTGCAAAGTTTGTAGTTTGTGTAAATAAAAGCACACATGGCAGTTTGACTTAACTGACAGTTAGGATGATGGGGCAGAGTCATGTTGCTATTCAACAATTCAAAATAATAATAATAATAATAATAATAATTAATAATAAATGAATACCCATGTTTTTGACTAGATCATAACATGTGCAACTCATTCACATTCACTCTGAAGAATTCAAAACTTCTTTTAAAGAGGAGGGATCAGAAGTGGAAGTGACAGACTAAAATGGTTCATTTTTATAGACAATGAGGACTCCTCCTAGGTTATAATGCTTGTAGTTTCTTCAGATGTTAGTATCCATCCATCCATTTTCCAACCCGCTGAATCCGAACACAGGGTCATGGGGGTCTGCTGGAGCCAATCCCAGCCAACACAGGGCACAAGGCAGGGAACCAATCCCGGGCAGGGTGCCAACCCACCGCAGGACACACACAAACACACCCACACACCAAGCACACACTAGGGCCAATTTAGAATCGCCAATCCACCTAACCTGCATGTCTTTGGACTGTGGGAGGAAACCGGAGAGCCAGGAGGAAACCCACGCAGACACGGGGAGAATATGCAAACTCCACGCAGGGAGGACCTGGGAAGTGAACCCGGGTCCCCAGATCTCCCAACTGTGAGGCAGCAGCGCTACCCACTGCGCCACCGTGCCGCCCCAGATGTTAGTATGCAAAAGATAAAAAAAAATTGTTTTAAACTAGTATGTTTCTGTCTTTTTCCTATTTTGTTATTACAGAAGAGACATTGCAACACAACAAAGCCCTTAGAAACTTTACTAAGTAGTTAAATATAAACTAAGAGATTTTAAATGTTTGAATTGTTTAATTAGAAAAATGAATAAAGATCCATTATACGTATATACAGTATAAAGGTGTGTGTCAAATTTCGATTATATTCCTGCACCTTGTTCTCTTCTTTGAATAACAAAATCTGGTCACCCTAATAGACAGACAGATAATACCTGCTTTGGCCTGCGTGCCGCTAAGATGACATTTAGAATATGTGCCATTCACGCACACACACCTGCAAGACGCAAGCTGACCCCAGCACAGCCCTGAACATTGAAAGGTAAGTCAATACAGATATGAAGGACAGGAAAAGAAAAGAATTAGGACTCTAACCAGGAATCACGTCATACACTTGCTTAACAAACTGCTGTACAGTACATATGCATCAAAATACCCACAATAAGTTATTAGAAAACTCAGTTAAAAAAAAGAATTGACACAACACCACATTTTTATTTCTTTTCTTACTGTGTGCGCTTTTACATTGAAACAGTAATGAGTATAACATCTATAGTAAATTATAACAGTAATATAACCAAGAAATAAACATATATAACATAATATATATATATATATATATATATATATATATATATATATATATACCAGTAATGGCGGCTGCACGAATACACTTGACTTGAGCATTCCTAATTTTCAAACTCTTTCTCTGCATGTTTAGCATGTGCTTGCTGCTTTCTGAGCAGCTCTTCTTTTCTCAACCCTTAGCGGCCCGCTTCTTCTCTTCTTTCATCGGCATCACTTTGCGTTAAAACTGATTAAGGCAGTGTTTGTGTTGCAATTAGTACATTTACTTTAATTTTTCACTTAAGCTGGCACTTAAGTCTTCAACCTGCCTTAAGAATGACTTAAGATAAAAAAGAGGTAGGGGAAGTGACGGTGAAGGGATGAGAATGGCACCCGTACGCATGCGCTGCACGACCGCCCTGCTGGCTGCTGCCGAGAGTTGATTCTACAATAAAATAAAATAAAAATAAAAAGAGGAATAACCTTGGAGGTCAATCATTATCCCGAGAGCGGATAGTAGACGTCACGTAGTATATGTGTTCCAAATTTCAGGCCAATTGTTCAAACGGTTTGCGAGCTACAGGTGATTCATGTATGTATGTGTGTCTTGCTATTCTCCTATGTTCCTTGTATTTTGTGGGTGGATCATATGGTCATCTGTCTATCATAGATTAGGGAACAGTTCTTAAGGTTGTTCTTGTGGATTATGTATTGAGTCTCAATTGCTTTGGATTTCCCCGTAGTCAACTCATTTTGCCTCCTCTTTTAGCAAGTTTTATTATTTTTCTACATTCTTACAAACATTATCTCTATTTGTAAGGAGTATTTGTGGGACTTGTCGTTGCTAGCCGGAGTTATACATTTCTCTCTGTTGTAAAGCATATTTAGGTTTAATTTGAGACTTTCAAGAATATTTTGAACTTCTGAATCTAAAGTCCCATATGCCCTTTATAGGCCAAAGCCAGTCTACAGAGTGAGAGCTAAGGCCTCGTTGAAATATTGCCTATTTCAGGGCAGGTCAGTGAGGATTCTGATCTGCTTTTGGCTCTGTTTTGGAGGCCTCACACCTTTGCCATTTGTGTTCTGAATCAAACATAACAAATCTGAACCACCACTAAGTAACCCATGATCTCATTGACACAACAAGGTCAGCTTCTGGCTTCTCTCATTGTCCAAATTACTAGATATACATCAAAAGACTAGGGGGTGTTTATTTGTCAGTGATTGTTAATGGAAATGCCCATAAGTGTGTTTCATTTCTTTCTTTGATCCTGGCTCCCTTAAAAATTTGGTGTTCTCATGTCCTGGTCCATCTTTGCCTTCCATTTGTTCAGTTACTGCTTTGCAGAGGTATAAGTACATTTTTACAAAGAAATAATAAACAAGAGTAATTAAGAAATTGTGAAAATGCAACAACCTTCTGCCAAGAGTGTGATTATTCATACAAGTCCACCAGAACTAAGCAAAGAGAATCATAGGGGAGTTGTAGAAGGGGCAAGAGGGCTCACGCATGTGTCTGCTTCTATTGTAATGTCTGTAAAAGATCAATGGGGGCAAATTCCATCAACTCTCTCACTTTCTGCCACTCCCATTTCAAATACTGATGGGCTCCAGAGCTTTTCTGATGACCATAGTGAAGATAAACTCATAATTACAATTTTGCCAGAAGCTACCGACTTTTTGCATTAAGCAGGGATTTTCTCCTCCTGTGACACTGACCTTTTTTCATATTTACAGTATTTGTGGTTTATTTTACACCATCCAAACAATTCCACTAAATTTTGTAGTGACATTTCTAAAAAAATTAACTTGAATTATGTTTCCAAGTGTAAAGTGCACAGAATTATGAGACCCTCCAAAGATTATTGTGATTATTTTCAGTCTCTTGTCTAGTTCAGGTCAAGCACGGCGCCATGGAAGATTGTTGGAGATAATAGAAAATTAGGCGTTTGACTCCGTATTGTTATAATTTTGGAAACTTTAAAAACAGTTTAATATTGAAATAAACTTTTCCTAATGCAAAAAGTGTGGTTTCTGAAAGTTTTGAATACAAGGGGGGAAAAACTGAAAAGGCATATGGTAGTCTGCCTGTGATGGTCCAGGTTGGCTCCATGGTCCCTGGTTGCATCCAGGAGCCTCAATAGTCATGAACTGAGATGAGCAGGGCAAATGAGGACTCACACAGTCAGTAAGGGTCTGGTGCAAAAGTGTCAAGAACTTTAATAAAACAAATCCAAAATGTTCAAAACGTGCAATGCATAAAAATCTTCCATCAATAAATAATCCATAAAACCAGGTGTCAAAAGTGAGGCTAAAAACAAGCAATGAATAATTCCAATAAAACAAGGCTAAAATCCCAGGCAGGTGTATCTATTAAAACAGTCACTAGCTCCAATGCCTCTTTATAAACTCTGGGGTCTCCTCAGCTTATACCATCAGGACTTTGTAACATGAGGAGACGTCTGCCAA
The DNA here is from genome assembly GCF_900747795.2 of Erpetoichthys calabaricus. Lineage (NCBI taxonomy): Eukaryota > Metazoa > Chordata > Cladistia > Polypteriformes > Polypteridae > Erpetoichthys > Erpetoichthys calabaricus. The sequence continues at coordinate 28,471,860 of NC_041401.2, forward strand.
CAGGTGCAGTCATCCACTAAATCCTGGGTTCATTTTCCTGAGGCCAGTCTGCCGTCATCTGTAGGACACTCCTCTGAACCCCATGCATGTCTCTGTCAGCCAGTCCATCGACGTTAAGAGGGAGACGCCATACAACGGGGCTACTCCTCTGCATTGTTCTAAGGAGCGCCCCTTCTCCAGCCCCACACTCGAGTACAGGCCTGACGTTTGCTTCACTTGGGGCATACTCCTTCATGACACAGGCTCCTCACCGTCCTGCCTCTTTCTCCTTCCTTAACCTCCATTCATTTCTCGCATCTTCTTTCTTTCATCTGATTCAGTCTTTGTTCTCCCCTTCCTGTCCTGAATCTGATTATTTATTTTAAAATTGCACTTCGCCACAGACCTCTTTCACACTGCCAGTTTTGCAAACCTGTTAGTCCAAGTACTCTTTCTGGTAGCCCAACATCGGGGTGGAGGTTTACCTGCAACTTTTCACGGCAACGTTTATTTGTAAAGTTATGTTGTACATGAGTGCACAGCCCACTCAACTGCAACATAAGCAACAATCAGAATCCTGAAAGAGAATATTTCAGTGAATAGATGATTTTTAAAGGATAATGTCATGTTCATATGGTATTTTTCCAAAGTACACAAAATAGATTATCAAAATGAACTGAAATACTGAATTAATATTATATTCTCAAATTTTGTTATCAGACCCCACTAATTAGGTTATTTCGACTAAAGTTTTGATTTTGGTGAAAGATTCATTAGTCCTTCTGGTATTTCATCATTGATTGTATAGATAGAATTCTTTATAGATAGATAGAATTCTTTATTGTCATTATGCATACACATGATGAAATTTTTTGTTGATAGGACTCGGCTTCAAGGCAGAATACTTAAATACACAATACACTATAAACAATAAAATAAACATAATAAGTATAAAAGACAGCAGCAATAAAACATCATCAAGTCCAGACTATTCCTGAGGTAGTACGCCTGCAGAGACCAGTGATCTGTGTGCGTGGATCTGCAGGGGAGGAATACGAGTGTGTGTGTTTGATTACGAGGGAACGTGCATGTGCATGTTAGGGGTAGATGTATCTGTGTGTATCAGCAGGGGCAGATGGACTTCACAGCTCTGGGGAAAAAGCTGTCTTTCAGTCTGCTGGTATGTGTTTTTATGTTTCTGTACCGCTTTCCCAAAGGCAGTGGTACAAACATGTCCATTTTCCGGATGAGTGAGATCCACAGCTATACATTTGGCCCTCTTCTGCACCCTTCTAGCATATACAGAGTCCAGGTCTAGGAGAGGACTTCCCACGATCCCCTGTGATGTTCTCACCACCCGTGCCAAGTCCTTCCTGTCCTGTGCAGCTGCCGTACCACACTGTCATACTGTGATACAGAATGCTTTCTATAGCGGATCTGTAGAAGTTTGTGAGCAGCTGAGACGAGAATCCAGCACGTCTCATCTTCCTGAGAAAGAAGAATCTTTGTTGGGCCTTCTTTACCAGGTGAGATGTGTTCAAAGTCCAGGTCAGGTCTGATGTGATGTGGATATCCAAGAACTTGATATTGTCCACACACATTACAGCCTCCTCATGTATGAATACAGGAGCATGTTCTGTTCTTCTGGACCTCTTATAGTCCACAATGATCTCTTTGGTCTTGCTGGTGTTCAAGATGACGTTGCTGGCTGAGCACCATAGTGCTAGGTGTTGTATCTCCTCTCTGTAGTGAGTGTCATCATTGTCTGATATGAGAACCACCACAGTCGTATCATCCGCAAACTTCACAACCATATTTGTGGCATGGATGGCAGAACAATTGTGCGTAAATAACGTGAAGAGTGTTGGGCTGAGCACACAACCCTGTGGCGTGCCTGTGTTCAAAACAAGTGTGGCTGATGTACGATCTCCAATTGTATGTGTTAGACAATACATTTATACTGCAATACAATTCATATTACAATTCCCAAGATATTAAATTTTTATAAAAGAAATGTACTGCATGTTTAGTGTTACTTATTATCAGACATTCATATATCAATGCATTGCAAAATAAATTCAAATCATTGTGCAAATGCTCAAGTTTTAAGATATGTGTTTGTTAGGTTTTTCTTATAATAATCTTAAATATTGTAATGAATGGCGAGATGAAAAGATTGCATTACACACCAAGTTACAGTTAAGCCCAGGAATGTGCACATTTTTATAACAATGAAAGTTCACACTCGTAAGAAGTAGCACCTTCCACTGTTTAAGCCATGAGAATCATCTCATAAAATAGCAGACACCAAATGGCAACTAGCCGTGTCTATTTCACCACTGTTCCTTATGTTGTGTTGCTTGTCCAGGATTCCGGATTGTCTTGAACTGTTCTGTGTCATCTCTCTCCACAATTCACAGAAGACCACTTATCTTCTGTGAGGGTTTCTATTTATCCTCTGCTCCAAAGATCCCTGCCTACACTCTTAAACCTTCCCTGACTTGTAAGGTTTATCACGAATAATCCCAGCGTTTATGGAATGCACTGCCCAGTACACCTGTGTGACAGGTCACTGCCAATCATACCGTGAGCACCACCCATCCTTCAGATAATCTACAATACAATACCCTACAATATTAACATAAACTATTTGCTTTTCAGTAATGTAAGATGCTTTCCATGATGATTAGCAGATGCAAGCTAGAATTTAACTCTGTACACATGATAACAATGATCCTATAAATCTAAAAACCCATACTATAAAGTTACTACAGTGGAAAGCCATCCAAATATAAGCCTATCTTTTTGTTTCTGAGTTAACACCAATCATTGCTCCAACAATGGCTGTTCTTTTTTCCTACTTAAATGCCTTAATGACTCATTACGTTTGGGTCCTGACTGGACCTACAAAGACCTTAAAAATGTTATTGTTCCTTTTAAGAAACATGAGAACATCTACACTTTGCATGAAGGTGAAACCTCTCAGCTCTGACAATATCCCTGAGTTCAGGTGTAGCATGGACAGATGTATAATTTGACCAAAAAAACAAGAATTGGGAATTTGCTTTCTCTCTCCACCATGCTAGTAGAAAGCTGCAATTGAGAGCAATTCAAGATCCAGTGGAGTATAATTTCTGAATCACTATCACTGACAGGGGTATCGACGCCTCGAGCATTTACTCCCACATCCATGGCAGGTGAAAGCTGCAGTAAGTAGAGCTTGTTCCTCCCAGAAGCCTATGAGTACTTCATAAGAACTGTTCCAATACAATGGTAAGTTTGTGCTTTGTCAGTTCCAATAGACTTTGACTTGAAAGCAAACCTGGGGTGCATTTATGATGCAGTTTTGCAATTCTGTGTACTCCTCAGAGAATGCGACTCACTGAGTTTGTGTACAAATCACCTAACCTGCAAGCCAAGTCTACTTTCATGTATGGGTACAGGTGGTAAATAACGGTTCTTCCAAAATGTAGCCAGTAATCTCATGTTATATTTTGTAGCAAAAAATATACACATTAAACAGGGTGTTTCACATGTTTATGTTTCTGTTTGTGTGTGTCTGCATCTGTGCTGTCGTGTTTCATTTTCTTTTTCAATGTACCGTATTTTTTGCACCATAAGACGCACCTGACCATTAGACGCACCTAGGTTTAGAGGAGGAAAACAAGAAAAAAAATATTCTGAACCAAATGGTGTACTAATATGTTTAATAAAATATAGCAGAATAATATTTCAACCATGTAAATTCAACAGCAGTATTAAGAAACATCATCACTGTAATTAACAAATAAGGAGAGACTTTAAGGTTCAAGCACTCTTCTAGTTTTATGGAAACCCCAAGAACTCCTCATCGCTAGTGTCAGAATTTATGAAGCTCAGTTGCTCACAATCTCTTTGCAGGAGCACGTACCTATCATCACGTGGCATAACCTGTCCAAAGCCACCAGGGGACAAAGCACGTTTGGACCAGTGCTCCCTGAAATTATATCGCCAGTCTAGTCCCATCTATATTTGTAATGCCACAAAGCCCTTCATCTCGTGTTTTGTTGTGGGTTTCCAGTTTGAAAAACGAGAATGCGGTGCAAGCACAGCCCTCGATTCAAAAAATTGCTCTGCATACCTGTTTGTCTCGTCTGACAGTAGCTGAAAGGCAGCTTCAGGAAAGAACAGCCTGAAGTAGTCCAGCGGCTGGTAATCTGTCGAGTCCAACAGCAAGCCATACTGTCTTGTGAAGTCCGGTAGCCAGTTTGGCTCCCACGGATCAATGTCTTGGTATTCCTCCCACACGAACCTTGCCATAGGTGCATCGGCTGCACGAATATGCTCAGCTGGGGCAGCATCAGCTGGTGTCCCGATCAGCTGATGCCAGTTCCTCACTCTCTTGTTCAATCTCCTGATCACTCTCAACAAAATCAGATTCTGACTCAGTGATAATGTGCAAAACATCGTCTGCTGAGTATTTTGTTTTCTGCACTCGCTTCGCTCCCTCGTGTGATGTCGATGCCATCTTGCCTTTGCTAACATTTGTTTACATTTCGCAACTCACGCACACACAAGGATTAGATGCCAAGTCAATGAGTCTAACATTCCTCCAAGCACAGAAGGAATGCCTGTAACGTAACAGTGAGTTTTGTCGCCCTCTACCCCTGGATGTCGACTTTTGTCAGGTAATACACATCATGGTCTGTGACACAATATTTGCTCCATAAGACGCACAGACATTTCCAACCTTCTTTTGGGGAAAAAAAAGTGCGTCTTATGGTGCGAAAAATATGGTAACTAAAGAATGAATGCAACGGCAAAGCAGTGAACTTGGACTTTTGAGGCCACAATAGAAAGGCAATACAGGAAACAATATTTAAAGTGGTAGCACCAAGGGTTGTGAAGTAAGGAAGTTGTACCTGGTAGTGACAATCCACAGTTATTTGTATGAAGGTAAGCGTTAATGAGGACTTAACCCCTCAGGAATAGAAGAAGAGGATTTAGGAGCATTGTGGACAGCCTTTTTCTACGTGGTTGATTACTTCAAATTTCATGCTCAATTCAAGGTTCCAAATGGCCGGATGCATTTAACATGTCTGTTGCAGTGACTCTTCAAAACTGGGACAGTGATTTATGTTATTTGTATGTTCATTGCTCGTAATTTCATATGTTCCCATGTTCTATCAATTTAATACATATCGTTTAAGCTAAAAGAGTTTGGGTGTGGAGTTTATAATAGGTGCCAATATTACACAATTTAAAGTCCACGCCTTATCATTTTTTACTTATTAGGAGTGGCAATTGTGTTCGGAGTAGCGTTACATCGTTGTTTGTAGTTTTCAATCAGAGTTTTAAATTCCCTGCTTTTGAATATATGACTTTTTTGTTTTGTTTTTATTTCAGTCACTTGGTAATGTCATACAATATACAACACAAATCCATATTTAGTATTAGCAGAATTTTCTATTGCGAAATTTGATACAATAGAAATTTTGCCTCATCCCTATTTGCTTGTTATTTAGTTCATAATCAGGTGCTTCGGGTCATCATTCATCTCCATGTCCTTCATTTCAGCCCAAGTGCCCTACATTATTTCATTTTCTGGCAATACAAATATAAAATGTTGGATTTCAGGACTTAGAAAAGGAAACGTGTAGACTATTAAAGTTAAAAGGGTTATTTGATTATTGTCATGGATAGTGTGATTCGGTCTGCTTCTTCATTAATGCACTATCCAAAGTTCATTTGACTCTCCAGGTTACTTTCTGCATAGAATTTGCATTTTCTCCTTGTGTCTGTATTTCTCATCCCATATTACATGGTTTGAAGATGTAATCTTATGTTAATATTATTATTTTGCACTTGTATCAAGCCAGCTTACAAAAAATCTTTTAAATACCAAGCATCTAAGTATGAAGTATACAAGTACTAAATTAAGAACTGAAAGAGAGCAAATTTTTAAAGTAGACCACAAGAAGCTTACTACTGCAGTTTTTCCCAAGGCTAAATGAAGAACTAGCAATGTAGAAAAAGTGCAGTTAGCTGAAGGTTGATAAGGTCAGTTCAGCTGTAGCTATCGAGGAAGGCAGGGGAAGGACTGAAAGCCTAAACAGTCCCATGATGTTTTGGGAAGAGATAGAAGTGTTATCAACAGACACTTGAACAACAGTAGACATTTTGGAAACTAGGAAACTCTACTTGTACAGTTTAAGAGTAAGAAATGAAGTGCAGAAATAAACAGATATCTATTGTACACTGTGTAGTATATTGTGACCGATGGGGGCACTCAGACACCACAACACAAACTCATGCTATAGATTTCCGTTTGTTTCTTGGAAATACAGTTTTTAAAACACAGTAAAACAATCCACAATAAGAAGGTCCAGCATTTAAAAAAGTCTTGAAAAGATGCCAGGGCCTTAGTCACTTTAATTAATATGTAATGAGTTCAATAATAAATTCTTATTGAGTAACACTGGTCACCAGTTTGTCTCTTAGCCCATTTTATTTCCCCAAGTGAGTTGACAGGTTCATGGCTTTTAGTGTTTTGGTTGTTCTTATTTATATATCTTGAAAGAGTTAGAGTTCCTCCTTCTTGTGCATCCAGAGACCCTGCATCAGAATCTTTCTTTAATGTAATGTGTGTTTATGTGTTTTATTGTTGTCTTTCAGTTATGTATTGTCTGTGATGTTTGTAAATATGCAGTTATTTTAAATGTCCTTGCATTCCTTGTGCTTTGTGGTTGGAGCCATAGGAGGTGGGACCACCCTGGCATCATCACTCCTGAGCTCACCCACTAACTATTGAGCCAGAACAAAAAAGGCTCAGGGGTAAGAGAACATTCCGTTAGTGAGAATTGCTATTTCCTATGGTTTTTTTGGGACATTTCTAATTATTTTACCACTTTCACCTTGTTTGGGATCTGTTAGGTCAGAAACCTGCAGTTAGCAGTTTTAAGGGTAGCTGGATTTGAGGTAAGTCTAGATTTAGATTTAGATTTGACCTCACTGGTTGGTCTCTGCTCACAGATTTTTCTTTGTCTTAATACTTAGCATGTTTCCAATCCTAATCCAAAAAGAGAACATTACATGAAGTATCTGGGGTCCCTCGGAGGTTATCCCATGATTTTCCCTGTGCTCTCAGCCAAGACTTCACAAGGAGGAGGAGTACTGTAACTGTGACAATATACAAAAATACAATATACATAGGATATATATACGACAGAAGCAGAGAGTTAACCATGGTGAAAATGTAATGAACTCCACACTCCTGCAAGTTAGATTTGTGTACTATAAACCTAAACAGTCCTGTCTATTGGAGTGCCCCTTACTCATTTGAGTAAAAAGTAGTTATTGATGTTATGTGCACTTGGAGGTACATGTTAGTTATTGTGAGAGCTATAGGGACTGCATAGATGAATGGACAACAAAGTCCCATCACAAATTCAGACCAAGTCAAAAGCAAGAAGACAAAATTAAACTGAGCGCCAAGTTAAAGAGCAGAGCCAAGAGAATTGTACGAAATACAAAGCTGATGTCAGAATACTAAGAATGAACCTCACTACTTAGTAACTTGAAACTAAGCTGCCACAAGCCAATAAGAAGTATTTTGTTTATCCGCCTTTTTATAATTCTGAGACTCACGAGCGGTGAATGTATAAGCACCAACTGCTGTAGCATTGATGTGTCTAGATGAGTCATATGACGTCTAGAAGGTGACATAAATTTAAAATAATAGAACGTTAAAAAAATATAAATGCTGTTAACTAAAACAGAGTTCTAAATGAGCTACACATCTAAATTCCTCACGAAAAATATTAAAAATGATGAAGTAAAATGCAAAAAAGGTTCCATATCAAATAAATAATAAACCAAAATCACAATAATCATAAAAATTGTGAAATGCACACGTTTTTCCTTTTTATCCTTAAAATTTTTGATGTATACTGCAGCATCTCCCCACCCACCGAACAAATGAATGAGCATCCTGGTGTGACTGTGCTGATACTGTAAGTGTGCCCCCCTGTGATGAGCTGATGCCCAAAGACTGTTTTATGTTTTTCACCCAGCATTGCTGGGATTGACTTTTGATTTCCATATCCCTGTAGCTGGTTTGGATTGTATATTGATTGATTCAATGGATGGATTTCTGAGGGTATTCTGTTGTTTTTTTTTTGCCATATCTCACAGACTAGCAGATGAAGTTATTTGAAGACTCCAGATTGCTCTGGTGTCCCATCCAAGGTTGGTTTCTAACTTGCACCTGACTGGACTGCCTGGATAGGTTCCTGCTCCCAGTTAACTAAAATTGAATTTCACAATAAACAAACTGATTGACAGTATATTATGAAGATAGCCATATACAATCCATGTTGTTATATGTTAATTTATGGATTTACCTGGGTATCTTCACCATTTAACTCCACTATCTTCCCTATTTAACATCTATACAATAACAAGATCATCTTTAAGCTTGTCAGAAAGGAATTCTCCACCCAAAAATGATACTTTTGGTGGTCAACAGAAAATGTAATCTTATCTTTTCATGCAGGAAGGAGAGGAAAAGGTTTACAACATAATAGAAGGCCATTGTGGCCAATGTTGTACAATGGCAAACGATGTGAAAAATCTCCATGGACTAAAAGGAAAAACAATCTTGAGTTATTCATGTTGCTTAAGTGATGTTAGGGTGGTTGGAACCAGAAGTGACATCTTCATAGCCAGACCTGGAAGTGATGTTATCGTGGCCGGAATCAGGAAGAATTTCCCGTGTTTAGCCTGGTGTGGAATTACCTTCATTTGGTCGTTTTAGCTGCCTCCCATTCACACGTGTGTGACAATGTTTAATCAGATCGATATTTTACAAGAGTTGTAGATGCATTTATTTATGCATATACATGTGCTTCATATGTTTTTCTAATTAAGGACCTTCTTTCTTAAATCTTGTGTGTGTGTGTATGTTTCCTTTCACACAACACTCTCATTATGTTCTTTTGTTACATTTAATTAATGGAAATCTCACAGGAGGAAATCTATAGAACTGGTTTCCATCATTTTAGTACTTTATTCATGAGGATATCTTTGGAAATAATTAGCTATAGGTAGATAGTATCATACCAGTTTCAAAGTGTCTTAATACAATTCAGGGCTGTGGAGGATATATGGATCCAACTTTGGAAGCACTGTATGCAAACTAGGGTTCAACACTGGATTCAGCAGCAGACCACTAGAAGGGCCCATCTTTTTACACAGCCATTCATGGCTCCAGTTTGGAATGGCCCATTACACTAGGAAACTGGAATCCTACCTGCTAGAAGAGCCATGACGAGAATGTCCAGACACCACATAGACAATGTCCAAGCATGGGATTCAAACCAAGGATTTTAGATCATTGAGACAGAAGGACTAGCCTCTGTACTATGCCCAGTTAAAATGATGATTTTTAAATATTTTTTAATGATTAATTTAGCTTTCAGCTACTAGGAAGAAGAGGAAGATAGAAAAAATAAAAGCTGCAACATTTTAACTCCTATTGTTCTTGAGTTTTGTTTCAGTCAATTAAAATAATGTGTATATTAGCCTCAATTCAAAGTGCATTGTAAAGTAATAAATTATGCAGAATATGAGATTAAATCAAAATAATAATAATTACAATGATATCAGCAACAACAACAATAATAATTCTAATTAATTATTATTACCAGTTATTTACAAATTCTTGCATTTCAAATCCATAGAATATGTAAGGGGCTTAGTAAAAATAATGAGGAAATAACAAATAAATTCAGTGACCCCAGTCTCCAGTCTTATGGCAATAAACAGCCGCTTGCATTTCACTTCTGACAAATTATCATACATAAATGCTATAATTACTTGAAAACAATGCAATTCTACAATTAAGGTCATCTCTGCTTACAAAAAGTAGATTATAATTTTAAATAAGGCCAATTCAAGATAGATCTATCTTTAAATGTGCCCTCATGTTTCATACTAATGGGAAATGGAATTCTTTCACTGTTCAAAAAAAATAAGTATATTTGGTTCAGGTCTGCGACTACATTTATCTCCATTCAAAATCAAGCAGCACAATAGGAATATGCTCTGTACGATCTGAGCCAGATTGGTTTGATCCCCGACTGCAGCCAATGCCGGCCGGATTTGAAACTAAAATGAGTACTTTAGGGCAAGCTGGCGCCTTCTGCAGAAGCGGTAGAAATCCTGATTGAGAAATTCTAAATCTCTGTTGAGTCCAGAGTTAACATATCAGCCCCATAGCACTTCTGCCTGGGAAAGATTGACATTATAAACCCATTGAAACTTTACAGGCAGAACAGCTCTGAGCTGTGATTGCTGTTCATTTTGAACTGTTGCACTGCTGAGTGACACATAAAACAGATTATTATTCAGTGAACAAAATAGTAATTCTAACGACTAATAATATGTGTAAAGTGAAAGGGAAGAACAGCAAAGAAACTCACGATATAGAAACTGAGCCAGCTCATGTGCAGTTAGAACACTTACTTAATATAATCTACACATAATCAAGAAAAAAAATCATAAAAAGTAGCCTGAAGCAAAAATGAGAATGGAAATAGTGAATTGCAAATAGAGTATGGGTATCTATAACCTAGATGAGAGAGATTTTATTTATTTAGCTCACACCATTATCCAGGGAGACATACTGATCAATAGCATAAAGTACAATTGCTTCCGCTTTTCTATGGCATGAGCACTGACAGGTTAAGTGACTTACTCAAGGTCAGCCATTGAATCAGTGTGGGGATTGAACTAGCAACCCAGGGCTTTATGGGCTAATACTGTACTGCTAGGCCACAGAGTCTTCCTTGTTTGTCACCAAAAAAAACATGAAATAATGGTATCTTTGTTATTTTGAATTGTACAATAATAAAGAAGGTGAGGTGAATAGGTGGAAGACCTACATGTTTTAAGGAAAGATATAAAGTCTTTAATGATCTCTATTATCCAAAATGCTCTTTCCAATTTGGGGCAGTACAGACCAGAGCCTATCTCACTGGGCATACGGAAAGAACCAAATCTGGGATAGACAATGGTCCATTAGTGGGCCCATTTACAGAAACCCACACTTATTTCTACCAGAACATTTCTGTTCTCAGTTAGCCAAACTTACACATCACTGGGATAATTCACAATGTAACAAATTTTTATTTTTATTTTGTTCCTGTGTACAAAGTGTGTTTTCCTAACCCGTTATGCCTAAAAAAAATAGAAAATAGCTGTTGTTCCACAAAAACTTTGCTTTTGTGATCAGGACAATGATATTTTGAAATTTGTCTGTTTTCGAGAAAATTCTCGATTCGCATTCAATACTGAGTAGTCTTCTAGAATGTTCTTGAACTGTTAGAATTGTCCAGAAGTTTTTAGAATTTTCCAGGATTATCTAGAACTTTCAAGAAACTTTAGAACTTTCTAGAACGTTCTCGGACTGTCCAATAGCAGTCATACAAGTATAGAAGCACAGGTGACTCGAACCAACAATTCGGTTTATGTTATTTTTTTGATTTGATTTAGATGGCATCAAGAGGTTGCTTGCACCCAGCAGATGCATTTTGCTACGTCTGTGGACAATTTATAAAGACAAGAGCGAGAAAGTATTCCGTGAAAGCATGTCATAAGATGTGCGAGGCCTACAAGGCATACTTCGGCATGCCTGTCAGGGATCAAGACAAGCCCTGGGCACCTCATTTCACATGTGAATATTGCAAGAAAACTCTTGAAGGTTGGTACAGGGGAGAAAAGAGAGCCATGAAGTTTGCTATCCTGCGAATTTGGCGGCAACCGACTGACCACTCAAGCAACTGCTACTTCTGCATAGTGGATCCTACCAAACGTCGCACTGGCAAGAATGCGCCTCAAATCGTTTATCCAGACATTCCTTCTTCCATTGCTCCAGTACCACACTGCCCCGAGCTGCCTGTTCCCACTCCTCCGAAGAGGGATCAGCCATCTTCAGGAGACAGCAGCAAGTCAGACAGTGAGGAAGATATTGCAGATATCCTTGATGCTCATCTTGACAAATTCAAGGAGAACATGGGAGCTTACTCAGAGGAGCAAGGCGAGTGCTTTCATCAGGATATACTGGACTTTGAACGTCGTTACCAAGGACAGTAAAACGAAAACATGATGGGGGACTACATTTGGGGGCTTCTTTGAGAAAGCGATTTGCAGTACAGTCGCAAATCTAGAACACCTACTCATTTCTGAACCTTTTTGAGTGGTTTTGACTGTCTTTGTCTATTTACCATGCAAGTGTTGTTCTTTATCAGACCGCATGAACGAAAAGATAAAAATTCCCTTGTTTTGTCACTATAAATACAAAATTTTCTGGGCTGTGGTCATAAAATCAAAGTTTGTGCTGAATGTAGTCGTTTTTCCATAGGCTTTAGACATAAGCAGTTGAAATATAACTCTTGGAAGCCAGGAACAAAAATTGTGTTACATAGTGAATGGAGCTGAAATCAGAGTACTTGTAGAAAAACCCACATGGCCACACAGTAAACATGTAAACTCCACCTAAACACTACAGTTGAACTGAGGCTGTGAGGCAATGATGTTTTTAATGTGTTGTCTGCTGTAATTGTAAGATTTGTTCATCTACTTTCACATATGTATGCTGTTTTAAGAGCCCTAAGGAATTATCTCAATTTTTTATTATTCTTATTTTAAAATTTTAATTTGTCTGTCTACTCAATGTGGCTAAAAGTTTGTGGACACCCGGCCATCACACTTATTTGAGCTTGTTGGACATCCCATTCCAGAACCACGAGCATTAACATGGAGTTAACCCTCTTTTTTCGGCTCTCACGGCCTGCACTCCTCTTTTTCCACAAGATTTGTGAGTGTGTCTCTAGGGGAATTTTTGCCAATTCAGCCAAAAGAACACTTGTAATGTCAGGTGGTGATTTTGGAAAAAAAGACCTGGCTCACAATTGCAATTTTAATAATTCTTAGTAATTCTTTATTTATTTGTCACATACATAGTTATACAGGACACCACACAGTGAAATGCATCTTTTCGCATACCCCTTGGGGTCAGAGCACAGGGTGAGCCATTGTACAGCGCCCCAGGAGCAATTGAAGGTTAAGGGTCTTGCTCAAGGGCCCAGCAGAGTAGCATCTCTTTTGGCAGTGACAGGGATTCGAACCGGCAACCTTCGGGATGCCAGCACATCCCAAAGGTGTTCAGTATAGTTCTGTGCAGGCCATTCAAACTCCTCCATATCTTTATTGACTATGCTTTGTGCATGGGGTGGGGCGCTGTTGTGCTGGAACAGAAAAGGGCCTTCTCCAAACTGTTTCCACCAAGAAGGAAGCCCACAATTGTTTTAAATGTCTTTGTATGCTGTAGCATTTTAACAATATCCTTCACTGAATCCAAGGGGCCAAGACCAAACCTTGAAAACAGCCTCAGGTCATTATCCATCCTGTACCAAATTTTTACAGTAGGCACTATTTAGTCCAGAAGGTAATGTTGTCTTGGCACCTGCCAACCCCAGATTTGTTCATCAGACTGCCAGATAAAGAAGTGTGATTCATCACTCCAGGGAACACATTTTCACTGCTCCAGAGTCCAATGGCTGTGTGCTTTACACCGGTGTTTCCCAACCTCGGTCCTGGGGGCAAACTGGCTGCAGGTTTTTGTTCCAACCAACTTCTGTTTTAAATTGGACTCCTGGGCTAATTAAGTGATGTGTTATTTCCCAAAGTCTGTGTTTTGGGAACAATATAGAAATTAGAAAACTAAGTTTGGTAAAATTAATCCATTATTTACCAATTAGTGGGTCTGATGCTAAAGTACTTGCAGCCTTTGATTATTCAGTGTTGTTTGCCAGTGTGTCTGCTCTGTTCATTTTTACTTGTCATCAATAAGATACAACGAAGTGGGAAAACTGCACAGCGAAAGGGCAAAATAAAATGAAATCAACAAAAAAGTTAAGCATTTAAATCTATAGCAAAAGCAGAAATATTTCTAAATGTCTTATAAATGTAAAAATCATGCTGCTATGCTTTTCTGAATGTACAATAAAAGGAATCTGGTTGGAACAAAAACCTGTAGCCACAGTGTACCCCCAGGACAGAAGTTGGGAAACACTGCATTACACCACTCCAGCCAACACTTGGCATTGTACATAGTGATCTTAGGCTTTGTGCAGCTGTTCAGCCATGAAAACCCATTTTGTGAAGCTTCTCACACACAGTTCTTGTTCTGATGTTGCTTTCAGAAGCAGTTTTGAACTCTGTTGTGAGTGATTCAACAGCAGACAGATGATTTTTACGTGCTGTGTGCTTCAGCACTTGGCGGCCCTGCTCTTTGAGTTTGTGTGGTCTACCACTTAATGGCTGAGCTGTTGCTGCTGCTTGATGCTTCCACTTCATGATAATGGTACTTACAGATGATCACAGCAGATACAGCAGAGCTGAAATTTCATGTGCTGACTTGAGGCAAAGGTGGCATCCTGTGACAGTGCCAGAGCTCTTCAGTACGACCCATTCAGCTTCAAATGCTTGTAAATGGAGATTGCTAGGTGCTTGAATTTATGCACCTGTTAACAATGAAACAGCTGAACTCAGTAATTTGGAGGGGTGTCCACATATGTTTGGCCATATAGTCCTATCTATCTATCTATCTATCTATCTATCTATCTATCTATCTATCTATCTATCTATCTATCTATCTATCTATCTATCTATCTATCTATCTATCTATCTATCTATCTATCTATCTATCATACAGTGGCTTTTCTATCTACAGCATCCTTGTAGTGTCTTTCTTATGCATCTGTCTATCTGTAATGTGTTGCTTTTAATTTCTATTTATTATATAGCTCCTTTTCTGTCTATTGATCTATCATATGAAATACAGTATATATTTATGTTCAACTAAAGAGATTGATTTAGAAGAGTTACTCCAACCTCCACTTTACTCTTACTTTATCTAGTCTTTGTCACATATATTTTGTATATAAGGGTAATCCTTTGTTTATTACTTCAAACCTGTTACATCGGTACAGTGTTCATGTGTCATATTTATCCATTTTGGTTTTCCGACCTTGTTATTGGTCAAGGAGCTACAGCCTCTCTCGGGATTGAATGGTAGATGCGCTGTAGCAGTTGAAGAAGTCAGCGCCTACTGTACATTTGGAAAGTGCAGACGTGGATGTCACCCTCATTAGAATTTATTGGGGGCCTTAGTGTGGTGAGGTAGTAAAGGAAGAGTCTGCTGCACAGTACCTTACATATGCTGTATGCTGAAAATGATTAGAAAACATAACCTTTTTTTTAGTCCATTCATTTTCTGAAATCATTTTTTGCATGTCTGGTTTGCAGCACACAGGGGTTTATTGCATCGATGGGGTGCAATTGTTACATTTTAAATATTTCATGAAGGACAACTTTTTTTTGCCATTTTTCCTAAAAAAATTCTATGTAGTCAGTAATGAGGAAAATGCTAATAAGCATCTACGTTTTCACTCAGAGTCTTATAAATTCAATAAATCAAGTATTTTTACATTAAAGATACTGCTTAAGTGCAAAAGTGAAATTTGACAGATGTTGCAACACTAAGCAATTTAATACTTGTAATAGCTTAGACTAATGCTCAATAACATGTGATGTTTTGCTTAATTTCCCTTGAATAGAATTGTGATTGATTTATTATGTGGGCCTAAATTTTCTGAAAACTTCAAACACTCAGCTGCATACAGTTTATGCTTTACTTAATGACACACACATACTACTTGACATGAGGCCATGATTACATTTGAAAATAAAATTTTCAAATAGGTTAGTAGAGATATATCTTGCTGCTATGACTTGCAAAATATATCATTTTGAAAAAATGAAGAAACCACAACCTGTTAGTAAACTGACCTATCACAAAAGAAATCACAGTTTAGTTGAAGGATAGGCTAAAACTGCTTAAGAAGAAAATCAAAGTAAAGGATGTAAAACATGAAGCAGATCTGCGACATCTAGTAGTCCGTGTTCTATTGCTTTGATGTAAAAAAAAAAAACAAAAGATTTAAAATGAATCAAATAATTTGTAAATAATGTTCATGCCCTCTGGTGTCTACATGTTTAATTCTGTTGGGTGTCTAAAATCTGCATTTTGCCCATTTAATATTTTTTATAGATTAATTCTGGAAAAGACAAAGTTCAGTCAAATCAACAAGCTCTAATTTTGAACTTTCACCATTAATCAGCGTCTCATAGCAACCATCTTTCAAGTGTGATTATTCTACCCAGCAGGGGCACAGGGTGACTTCTTATATTGGTGGTGCACTAGAAAATGAGTTGCTGTCGTGTGGCTACAAAACAAAGGAAACGTTGTTAAGATGTTCCAAAATTAAATCTGTTACCCTGACTTACTTTAAATTTGACAATTAACAGTTAATATATGGAGGAATTCTCGTCTGCTAAATTATTCCACAGTATACAGCCTTCAGAATGCTGTGCATCAGCCTGAGGTGTTTATTTTAATTAAACGCTATTGTTAAATAAAGTACACAGTGTGCATCTGCAATGAACAGCTGCAAACACGCCTAAAGACTCAAATGGTAACTCATCTTATTGCTCCTGAGTGCTGCAAAGGAGCCCAAGCACCTTAATGACCAGGGGCATACAGAAATGTAGCTGTGACACTTTTATACAAGTTTTCACAGGCAGTTGGGTCTCAATAGACCTCCGGTTTCTTCTCAGGTAGAAGGTCTGATAGGTCATTCATGCTTCCCTGAAAGGTCAAGCTTGTCTCCTATGCTGAGACCTTTCTCCCTCTAAAACAAAGGATGAAAATGCAGCTCCATAGGTGTGATTTAGTGTGGCATTACTAGTGAGCATACAAATTGATCGTTTTCAATATGGATTCAGTTTATCTGTTTCATTTTCTGTTTCTGTAACTCAGACAGGATTGTTGCATTACTACTACTAATAATAATAATAACAATATTAATTCTTTACATTTATACTGTATATTGCTTTTCTCAATACTAAAATCACTTTTTATAGTGTGTGGGGAGCCACTTCAACCACCACTAATGTGTAGCACATACCCAGATGATGCAACGGCAGCCATTTTTGAGCCAGTACACTCACCACTTATTAGCTGTTAGGAGGTGAGAGAGAGAGATAACCAATTAGAGACGGGATGATTAGGCCATGGAGGGCAGTTTAACCAGGCCATCAGGATACACCCTGCTCTTTACAAAGGATGGCCAGGGATCTTTTAATGACCACAGAGAGTCAGGACTTCGGTTTTACATCTCGTCGGAAGGACAGTGCCATTTTTACAGCACAGTGTCCCGATGACTGCACTGGGGCATTGGTGTGTACATTTAGACTACAGGTCATTTCACAGTTTTGGGAACCTGCAGTTAAAAACTCAACCTCTCGCTGTTGTTAATAATTGGATTTTTTAGTAGGTCAGCATCTTGAGCTCTTAATATGTGATCTGGTTTGTAAGTAATAAGCAGTTAAGATAGGTAAGCAAGGACTTGGAAGTGTAAGGCTTTATCTGTAAGAAGGAGGATTTTGGAATCAGCCCAAAGCTTAACTGGAAGCCAGTATACAAACTTTAGAACTGGAGTTATGTGATCATGCATTCTAGTTCTTGTAATGATTGTTGCAGCAGCATTTTGAACAAACTGAAAGCTGTCTATAGAATGATTTGAACAGCCTTTGAATAAGGGATTACAAAAGTCAATTCTAGCAGAAAAACATGAGTGAACTAATTTTACAGTATCTTCCATATTTAGAAACCATCTTCATTTTCCAATATTTTAGACAAATAGATAGTGTTTTATTTTTCCCAAGACGGAAATTTAGCTTTTTATAAGTTCAAGAAATATTATAACAAAAACCACAATCCCTCAAACACACATAAAGAATTAAAAAAAAAGAAGAAAACATCTGACAGTACTAAAGATAAGCAGAGCAGAGCAGTCACGGTGAGGTATTATAAAGGTGTATAGCCTTTGGTATTGTAGTGCCAGCACTGGGTGCTAGAATGGATTCTATTATTACTATTCTTAAAAGGACTGACACCTTTCCTGCAGGAGATGGACTTCTGTTTGCAACTTTGCAGACTTGACATTTTATAGGCACCCCTGCCACTGGTGATGGAATACCAGCTCATAGCATGGGTGATTCATCCCTGGTTGATACCATTTTTTACTGCCATTACATAGCCCTCCCTTCAAAGTCGCTGCCCTCGGTGACCAATTCCAACTCCTTGAAAAAGTACATAACTTTTCAAAATGGCAGGGTGGTCTTCATTTTTGCACATCAGCAGGGATCTTGAGAGCTTTGCTGTTAGGCGGCACGATAGGGATGTTGAGTCCTGTGTTGTCATGCATTATAGCAGAGGTGCGGTGGTCTTTTGATTACAAGGGAGCAGGCTTGTGCGGCGCTACAGATGTACCAATTTATTGGTTGTCTTCTTTCACTAAACACATTCCACGTTCAGATATCAGCTTTCAGACTCTCCCTCCACCGCTGCTCTGCAACACCTCTGCAATCTACTTTGTTGATATTTATCTGTTTTTTCTTTCTTTTTTGCTTAATCTTAAATATTATTGCCTAATCTTGTTTTTCTTTTCTTGTAAATGGGCATGTACTGTATAAATAAATGTTGTTGTTGTTGTATTTTGCCTACACAGGTTCACTAACAGGTCTTGCTTCACACAGCCCACCTGGGGTCAATGAAAACTCCTTTCGCCACATTTGTTCCAGGTCTGTGAGCCAGAAGCTCCACAAGTGTCCATGCACCCAGGCCAGTGGATCACAGCAGATGGTGAGGCACTGATGGAGCTGCAGAGGTATCAGTCTCTCAGATTTCTTCATCCCCTTACTGATGCTGCAAATGGCACTCCAGATCCCGGCTCTCAGCCTCAAGACTCTGTAACAAATTCTCCAAAGAGCCAACCAGATCCAATGTGGTCTCCATGGTACTCTGCAATTTGCTCAATGGGGTCTTATCTTCATCATACTTCTGACACCACTGTAGTACTGGTGCCAAGTGCCAGATTGGATCCTTTTCTTCTTTACTTGGCTCTTTTAGGTGTCTCACTATCCTTACAAGGACAGCTCACCTTTGCTCCATTAGATTAGGAATTCTGTTTGCAACTTTGCACGCTTACTGTCTTTATAGGCACCTCTGCTGCTGGTGATGGAATGCTTGGCTAATGCAACTCAATGCCATTACAGCATAAAAGATCTCCAGTCGTGTTTCTTGATACACTTCTGCTGAATAATTCAATGGCTTAAAGTCCTCATTGCTAGTTGGTCAAAGAGGGGATGTGTGGCATTGTTTATAAAGACACTCAGTTTTGTCTTCATTCGCTCCCTCGATGTTACGCAGAGCATGTAGATATAAAAACAGTATATAGTTTTGTAATGTGTGTATTAAAATACTTACTGGTATCAAAGATAAAACCTACATTTTGTGCTGATTCTGTAAGACTAAGTTCAACAGGGGATATTATTGTAGTCTGCATCATTCTTCCTCAATAAATAATTTTATTATAGTGGTTATCACCCTTTGTCAAGCATATTCATTTAGGGGACATCTTTATGGCTCCATTCAAGTGGTACATTTGCTAACATAATCTCCCTTTACACCTACAGTTCACAGAGGTGCTGGCCAGACGACAGGTGACCTCACTGCCACACCAGTCAAAGCAGCCCCATTCCTTCCAGGAAATCTCTATAATATCTTGAAGGCCACAGGAGAGGGAATTCGTTTAGCACCCATAACTGAGAAAAACTGGAGTCCAACTCAGAAACAACATCTCCTTGAGAACCTTTGCTTATGGCAGATGCCGTCATTTGCATCTTCATTGTGCACTTTATTTTCATTTACTGTTTGTTATTTGCCATCATTAAGCATGAGTTCATCAAGGTGGTACTCTAACTCTCTGCACTGACTCTTTCTCTTTATTTTTATACCATGCGTTCTTTTATTTCACTAAGATAATTAATTAGAAGCATTATTGGACAAACATCCTTTGGTCTAAAAGAAAAGTAAAGCTTAGTATTGTATGCGTACAAGTGAAAATGAATGTTGTTTCCTAATGACTGTTTACATGAACACATTTAAAGTGAAAGGTCCTGTGGGACACCATATTTAACTTTTATAATACTAAAATCTATTTAATAAATTTGAACTAAAGCATGTAAGGATGGTGATTAACAAACATGTGGGTAGATGGATATCTGGCAGCATCTTGATCATTTTTATTCATGTATGTATTTATTTACTTTATTTTATTTAACTGACTATTTTATTAAATGTAATTTCCTCAGATCTGGTTGCTGCTGCCTAATGTAATTTTCTACCCTATGTAACACAATAAAGTGCACAATGGTGTTGAAATCTGCACTTAAATATAAGAACATAATCAAATAAATTGTGATGAGTAACGTGAGACTGAAGCTGCGTGGTGACTACTTTTTCAGGAATTTTAGAAAGAAAAGGTAAATTTGAATTAGGTCTAATTATTAAGACTATGAGAGTCTCACTGTCATTTTTTCAGTAATTCTGATAACTGACATTTTCAGTGCATTCTGAACTATGTCAATCAGTAGAGAAACTATGTTTGATCTAAAAATGGCAGCTGTCAGAACAACAAAGCAGGTTATTTTACTGAAAAAGGATTATGTGTCTAAGAATTATCATCATCATCATCTGCAATATTTGTACCATCACAAATGTATTATTTGGAAAGGGAGCAGCAGAAAATGATGTGTAGTCAAAGATACATGTAGAGATCAGAACCAAAAGTCAAAATGCAATTTCATCAAGCCAAACAACAAAACCCAAAAACGTTGCCAAAAAGCCATATGCCTGAGAGAAAGAACAGACAGGATCACACTAGTCTTTTAGGAAGTTATCCAAACAATCAGATACAATATGGCCACCAGTGTCAACTTTTTAAATCATCAGTAATTGCTGACAGTTTGCAACCACTGAGACTACATCCTGTACGCATAACTCAACAAAATGGCATCAAAATGGCAGAGAATATATTCAACAACATTAATTTTTTTATGTAAAAAAACAACCAAATATTTGGAATCCTCATAGTACAAACCCTAATCTTCTTACATAATATGCTACCGTGGCTGTCCGTTTGTCTGTCCAAGATTTCAAATCACCTGCAGCTCACAAACCACTTGAACTATTGACCTGAAATTTGGTACACGTATACTACGTGACATCTGCTATCTGTTTTCTGGGTGCTGTTTGACCACCAAGGTTATTCCTCTTTTTATTTTTATTTTATTGTAGAATCAACTCTAGGCAGCAGCCAACAAGGCGGCCATGAGGCACATGCATACATGCGCCATTCTCATTCCCTACCACGTTCGCCGTCACTCTTCATATCTTAAATCATTCTTGAGGCAGATTGAAGACTTAAGTGCCAGCTTAAGTGAAAAATGAAGGAAAAATTACTATGTAATTGCAACACAAACACTGACTTAATCAGTTTTAACATGAAAAGATGCCGACAGAAGAAGAGAAGAAGCGGACCACTAGAGTGGAGAAACAAGGTCTGCTCAGGAAGCAGCAAGCACATCAACCTCTGAGCAAATGAATGATAAACATACACAGAAAGAGTATGAAAACTATGACTGCTCAAGTCAAATGTATACACTGCATTTATCGTGCAGTGTGCCGTTACTGGTAAAAGATAATTAAGGCGCAGAAAAGGTCTAAGAGAAGGATATAAAAAATATCATAAGACCCATGGCAAATGTAGAGACAATCCTGGTCTTGTAGCCATGATTAAACAAAGTAGAAGGTCTTCTCCTAGGCACAACCTAACAGGTTTGTCACATTCAAATTGTTCCTTATATCAGGAACCCTTTAATATTTGTGTTGTTTTTTTGGTTGCTTTCACTTGTTATTAATAATTTTAATCATAAATTATTGTGATTTTTCGGCATTGCCATTTTTTTTAAAGGAGGAATGCCATCTTGTGCTTTTTTTTTCCACATGTGCTACCATTTTGTGTAATAGCAATGGCACCTGTTACTAGTCATATGAAAGAGAAGTCATGTGACATATGAGGTCTCAAATAGACAATGACAATGGCAACACCCACACAAAAAGGCATGAAATTTGACTTCATTTCAAATGAAAATCTATATATATAATTCACTAAGTCCATGGCAAGCAAGACGCACGCAAAACAGAGCTACGCCCGCCAACTCACAGAGCCACGCCCAGCAACAATTCACTAAGCAGCCAACCATGGCATGCATGACAGAGCCCCGCCCGCCAACTCTAACACTCCACCCACATCCATTACCTTCACATTGTTTTCCTTTAATTTTTGATCCCGTTCAACAACTATATGGCGACATCGACTTCTCAACTGTGACTCCGGAACAATTCAGTATGCGAGCTATATATATTAAGCGTCACCAACGAAGACTCGCTACACCTTAATCAACAAGTACTGAAACTTATCCCTACTGACGAAGTAACTTTCACCAGCATTGCCTCCATCGTCACAGACGATCCCGCAAATCAAGTTTCATTCCCCGAAGAATTTCTTAACAGTCTTACTCCCACTGGCATGCCTCTGAATAAACTCAAAATTAAAATAGGTTCAGTCGTCATGCTTCTCAGAAACCTCAATTGTATGTTGCTCTCTACAGAGTTCCATCTTTTCATTCACTCACAGTCGTATCCCCAAACCTACCCCATTTGGACAACTGTGTCGTTCAGGAAGTGTTCACCCATCAATAAATAATTATGCGGCATATGATATGCCGCGGGTTGGCTAGTACATTTATAATATAAGATTTTTGGGTCATCTGCTTCCTGACAAATTTTCTGAACATTCCTTTTTGTTTCACGGTCACAAATTACTTCTTTCCTTTCTAAGATTGGTTTGACATTTTATTTCTTCAAATATAATTTAGCAGTCCAAGGTGAGCTTCAAAAAACACATTTAATGGACTCTTATTGCTTCTTAAATTAAGGCAGTGATGGTCTCCAAGAAGATGACTGTTACAATTTGTTTTTCTTCACATCTATTTGGACAATACTACTGATAGGATTTATTCTTTAACCGGCAATTGCACGTATTCGCCACTCTCTCGCACACCAATTGTTAGGACATGCGATGGTTGTTAAAGGGTTGTCTTGGGGCAATCTTTCCTTATCCGAATCGTGGATAAACAAAAATAATTCTACCTCTTGCTAAAAATCTGCACACTTCGTTTGCCTGTGTATCAGCTTTTGGCTTACGTCCTTGACTTTGTTTCTTGCTCTTCATTTTGACCTTTTGATTTCCTGGTTTTTTGATGTGTTTCTGATTTCACATCCATTTCTTGCTTACTCCAAATCTCGTCTGCCCTGCAGACATAGCAGGAATCTACATATGTGCTGTTCTAACTTGCTGATTGCTAATTGGTGCAGTCCATTGGTGCTGGTCAATGCTGATGTGATGTCTCTCTGTTCTTGGACCCTAGTTTGGATTTATAAGGTCCAGTCGAGTCTAGTTAGTCTTATCAGTCCAGATCAGGAAGAAACTGGTATGGTTATGAAGGGTAGGCAAGCCTTAAAAGAAAATATCCCATTTTCAAAGAAAACTAATAATTAAAACTTTAAAGAGCTAATTAAATTAGACAAAGAATAATTTCCAGATGGTCAAGTAACTAATTAAATGAAACAAGACAATAAACTGCACTTCAGTTACAATTAAAGAGTGAAACATATACAATTACAAACAAAGACCAAAAATTCAATACTAATTAAATGAAAAACACACAGGAGCAAGGCAAAATTAAGGGGGGATACTAAGGCATGAAAACTAAACAGAAACTAAACAAAGAAAAATGCGGAGCCAAAGGAGAAATTCAAGAGTGTGACGTTCTGAACCAGGAAAATCATAACACAAAGATGTTTGAAAGAAAAGGGCAGAAATAATGAATACTAATGTCTCTAAAGTGGTTTCACATGAATTAAAATACAAACAAATAACTCAGAAGAGACCAGCACAAAATCCAGACGTAAATGTCTCAGTGAGATTAGTACCAAGAAAAGAGCCGAAAGCATAGCAGCAAGACCAACAAGTGACATAGCAAAGGGCTGTAACAAACAGGAGTCATTTATAGACCTCTCAGGTAACTCGTCTCCTAATGACTGCAACATCTAAGAGTCCCACTTTTGGAGGACGTCCCGTTTCTGTAGACTCGAAGCAAAATTTTAGGTATGCCACCAGTGGAAAACAAAAAAAAAACCAATAAAATGTAGACAGGAGTGAGGACACAAAGCAGTCCGAAAAGATTTGTCCAAAGACAGTGCAAGCTGAATTTATACAGTGGATTCAGAAAGTATTCAAACCCCTTCAATTTCTACACACTTCATTGTGTTGTAGATTTCATTTTAAATGGGTAAATTTGTTATTAATGATCATCAGTCTATACTTAAGAAAAAAAGAAAAAGAAGTAGTAGATAGCACTTTTTAGTCCCTGGGGGTAATTTGGCCTTTTACAGAAAAAAAAACTTAATCTTCAAAAACTTAAATCTTCATATACATAAACATACCACAAGGCAACCTAGCAATGCTCTCACTCCTTGAACACACTGAATAACTAATTTCATTAATTATTTAATAAAATAAAACAATTTTTCTGGTAACATGTTAATTTAGGTATCCATTGTCAGTTGTGGGGCAGTACAGTGGCACAGTGCTAGCTCTACAGCCTTGCAGTAAAGAGACTGAGGTTCGCATCCTGGGACCTCCTTGTGTGGAGTTTGCATGTTCTCCCCGTGTTAGTGTGAGTATCCTCTAGCTGCTCCGGTTTCCTCCAACTATCTAAATACAGGGCTATTCAAAATGAAACAGCAGATTTCAAAAATGAATTTCAAACAAACTGTATAAGACAGAAACACATTCCGCACATCACTGGATAGAGGAAAGTTCAAAGTTTGGTCCTATGGTCTTTGAGGTTGCATGCACTTATGCATGTTAGGTGAATTAGCAATACTGGTGTATGTGTGCGTTCACCCTGTGATGGACTGGCACTTTGTGCAGGATTTGTTCCTGCCTTATGCACCATGCTATCTGGGAATGGCTCCAGCCTCCCTGCAAGTCTGGTCTGGATTAAGTGGGTTAGAAAATGATGTGCCATTATCAGTTGCAAGTAACAGTTTATAAATACCTTATTATTTTTATTATTGCAAAAATTATCACCTGATGACAAATAAAGTTTTATCTATCTATCTATCTATCTATCTATCTATCTATCTATCTATCTATCTATCTATCTATCATTTACTAGCCATTCCCTATGGTTCCTCCTGCGAAGTAGTGAGACAGGACAAACTTTCAAAATCAATAAACAAAAAGGTATCACTAGCTAAGCGGAGGCAAGTTATGCTCCAAAACATAGAGCTAGCCCGATTCCCAACTCCTGATGTCATGCTTCCCCCTCCCCTCGGCCCGCAGCCTGTGTCTCAGATTAGCATGAATATGTCACTCCTGCGAGCGAACTATGATACTTAGTGTGATGACAGAAGTCAAAAAATCAACCGGAATGTTCAAGCAAATGATAGAAAATAACCCGATCTAAATCCATTAAGTAGTTCTCTCATGAAAAGCGGACAGACATACTGACAGACAGACGTTGGATTTTATATATATATATATATATATATATAATATATATATATATATATATATATATAGAGAGAGAGAGAGAGAGATGCTATTAATAATAATAATAATAATATGTTATTATTGAAAATAAAAAGAATCTTGAAATAAAGTATGTTACTTTAATTTTGCATGATACAGTATAACATGTTAAAAATGTTTGTAATATATTTTAAAACAATCATCCCATCTTTTAATACAAATTATTTATTTATAACACTGTTTCTTGAACAGTGTGTATCCCTTTCTGGAGGTATTTAAAAATAAGACATGTTACCACATGCTCAATCGGCTACACACCAGTTGTAGTGAAATACTTTAAAAAAGGCCCATCCTATAATAAAAAGGATTCAAGCCCACACACTAAAATGTTCTCTTTTTGATTCTTCTCGAACTCTCAGTATTGTAGTTTAATTGGTCATCTGGTCCCAGGATCAAAAAATGGCTGTTAACAAACATGTGGGTAGATGGATATCTGGCAGTCGGTGACAACAGCAGCTTGATCAATCCTCTATTTATGTATGTATTTATTTATTTTATTTAATTGATTATTTTATTAAATTTCACTTCCTCAGATCTGGTTGCTGCTGCTGCCATTTCGTGTGGTTATTACAGACATCTTAGCCTCTTCTATTTTATTTTTTTCCTCACAGATTAGGGACAGGGCGTGAGTACTGCTGGGTGGTTTTATTCTTTTATCTACATGATTTTTTATTTTATTTAAGAAACAAAACATAACAAAAACACAACCCATTCAAATGAAATTAGCATAGCAGGTATAACAGCATGTTCCAAAGACATTCCATAAAACTCTACTGCCAATGAAGAGAGCTATACGACTATAGAGTCCCTTGTAAAATGGTTCCTTCTATAGGATACACAAGCAAATAAAATAAAAAGGCTCAACACAGGCCTGGCATATTTAGCGTTGAATTACATTAATGACATCCAGCCATGTTCTGAAAAAGTTCTGCGCAGATCCTCATAAAGAGAAATTGACTCATTCCAATTTTGAGATAATATTGAACATTGTTTTCCCACTGAGTTGTAGAAGGTAGATTGGGATTCTTGCAGTTGTGCCAAATACGTTTTCGTGCAGTTAGTGTGGTATAGGACATTACAGCTGATTTTTCATAGCACGTTTTTACCCCATCTTGCATTACTCCAAATATTGAAGTTAAAGTGTTTGGAATGATTTCAGATTCCAGGCTGTCTGAGAGATAAACATTTATTTTTGATCAAAATGGTTTAAATGTAGGACGTTCATGTTTTTTAGTTTTTGATATTAGGAATTTATGCATTGTTAATAATTAATAAAGACTGGTAACAGATGTTTAGAAACAGTTTATATTTCCAAGAAGTTTGTAGTATCATACAGTAAATGGTTAGATGTAACTATAACATTTTTATTTCTATAGCACATTTTCATATAAGGAATATAGCCCAGTGTGCTTTACACAACATAAAAGACAAGTTACAAGAGAAAAAACAGCAAGTTAGAAATAGTTATATATAACTAAAAATACTATATAAAAATAATTTATAAAGAATCAATATGCACTTACATAACACAGATATACAAGTATTAGAATCCTAATTTAAAGATTAAGTTTTTGTTTATTTCAAATCCATGATATAAATCCTATGGTCAGATAGGCAGAGAGGAAAAAAAAAAACATCCAATGGTCAGATGCTGAAAACAAAAATCTGCAGGGGTTCCAGGCCAAAAAGACCATCCTGCCCACAGTGGGCATTCTACGTAACATAAAGGTGCTAAAGTCAGTCTTATTATTTTTTTGAATCTTCATATTAGTCAATTTGATGCAGTTGGTCTCATAGACAGTTACAGTATCTACTTTAACTCCATCATCACAAGCACCTGCAAAGTACTTTAATAAGATTAGATTATTTATTTATAAAAGCACAGTTAAAACAACAGAGGTACTATACAAAGAAGCATTAAAATAAAAAATGCAAACAATCATGCAGAAGCAGATTAATAAAAACAACCAATTATAACATTCACCATAATCCCATTATACATAGTGAAAGGTGGAAGAAAACAATTAGGTCTTAAGCCAACTTTTAAAAACCTCGATAGAGGATGAAGACCTGGGGCCTCATGTATAAACGATGTGTACGCACAAAAATGTTGCGTACGGCCATTTCCACGCTCACATTGCGATGTATAAAAACTAAACTTGGAATAAAGCCACGCATATTATCATGCCAGCTCAAACCATTGCATACGCAAGTTTTCGATTCGGTTTTGTAAACTGCCACCACCCAGTGTCAAAGCAATGCTACGGTTCCTGTGTGGTGACTCGGCTTTATCAAATAAGCAATATGTGGTTAATTTCAGTGTATTAGTTTAAGGCATCTGACTGCAATCAACCTGTAACAACATAATGGTCCACGGAATGGCCAAACTATTCCAAATACCTAATACTAATCTCAATATACCACTCAGAGTATTTTAACCCACTGTATCTGAGTGTAGAATCATAACTGTACAGCAGCTGATCGAAAAGCTCTACAGTAGATTGTGTCAAGAGCGGAGAGAATTCTCGGAGTACAGCATCTAGCACATGCTGTCTCAGCCATGAGCACAGTCTATTTGAACTTCACCTATTCGGCAAATGCTTCAGAGCCTCTCCTGCACGAACCTCATGGTTCAGAAACAGTTTCATCCCAAGAGCTCTAAATGCACTCAATCAGTCCATCAAGTGCTCCTGGTAGAACTGTTTGTACTTATAAGTACAATCACCTCACTATAAACTTGCACTACAGTTGTAATATATTGCACAACCTGGGCCACTTATGCTTTCATATTGTATATTTTTCATTGTTTTTATTATTATGGGTGGTTTTATTATTATTTTTATTTATTATTTATTATTACTGTTATTTTTACCATTTTATAGGAAAATAAGTTCATGGAGGATTTGCATATTGAATCTCATTGTACCATACAATAACAATAAAGGAATTCAATTCAATTCCATAGAAGAGAGTGTGTATTTACAAATGATAACAACTGGCTTCTAAGTTGATTTAGATTTCCAAGCTCTATCTTCTTGGAGCTTTTGATATCATTTTTAAGATGAAATGCAGTTAAGTGTGTATATTACATTATACAGATAAATTTTTAACTTCATTTAAATAATGCAGATGAACTGGTGCCCCGTTTAGGGATTGGTCCTGCCTCGCACTGTATGCTTGCTGGGATGGGCGCGACCGTGGATTGATAGATGGATAGAATAATTAAACATGCACTACAAAGATATTTTAATGTTCCTTAAAAGGTCTGAAGAATTGTTGTTCTAAGCTTAGAGATGGTTTTACATTTATCAAAGAACTTATTGTGTGGAAATTGGTTACTTGGAGAAAGAAAAAGAAGGACAGAAATTAGGGGTTAGTATGTTTGAAAGAGACAGTACTGCTGCAATAAATTATTTCATCAAGTGTCGTGCACAGCGCAGCAAGCATCATGTGGGAGGCAGGAACAATCTCTGGACGCCAGCTCATCACTACCATTGCATTACTGTGACCCCATGTTTAATACATGCTTTAATGAATTTCATTATGAAAATGATATCAAGTTTACATCATAATATTTAAATTGTTCAGAGAATTATAATATCATGACTGTAATGAATTCTGTGTCCTGTCAGAGGAAGAGAAATCCTGTTTAAGAAACACGTAGTGATTCACACACATAGAGCACAAAGAAAAACACATACAATATGAAGCATTTAATGTGCTACTTTAGTTACGATGGGATTTGAGAAATTATTAAATGATTTTAAGATGAAGTTTATGACGTTCTACTTTAATGACAAAATAAACTACGTGATTAAAGTGGAATCTTCAAGATTAAAGTTGACATTTCCAGCTTTTTTTCCACTGTGTCCCACATTTGTTTCATTTTGTGCCACTTTCTGAATTTGAACTTTCGAGTTTCTCCGACACTCTATGCCACTCAATCAACTTCCTTTTGTTTATACTACTGTTTAAACCAACAAATAGTAAATTCTTTCCTTGCCTCCACTTGGTATTCTCTGAAATTCTTCAATATTCCCCATGTTTTTGCCATTGTCTTGTCACAGAATGCTGAACTTAAGGGCTATGTATATTGATTTGCATATTCAAAGAGGCGTAATTCTGGGAGGAGAAGGGGTGGGGTGGCAGGCGTGTGCATGTGCGTTACATTTCACAGTAAACAGGATTTATGTACTGGAAGAACATGGAAGTTGGCGTATGCACAGATTTCTGCATCTGAACTTTTTGAGCATATGAACATTTCCGTTTTTGTCCGTACACCATGTTTTAGTGTGAATTCCACGCACAACTTTATGCATGAGGCCCCTGAAATGAAAAGGCAAGTCATTCCAAAGCCTAGGAGCAATAACTGAGAAAGCTCTGTCTCCCCTAGACTTCAGCTGAGATCTTGGAACTACAAGGAATAGTTGTCCAGATGACCTCAATGTTCTTGGTGCCACAGAGGGATGAAGGACATCACAGATGTATTTTGGAGCGAGACCATGCAAGGCTTTAACACTAGAATCCCTGAAGCAAGCCTAAGAAAAAACTTGTAATCCCTGACCACCTTAAATTGCTTCGCACCTCTCCATTAGCGTGTTTTGTTTTGTAAATGTGTCAGTCAGCACAAGCAGCAAGCAGCCTGCTAACACTGCCCCAGCCAACTTGGGCAAAAAGTTCTCCCAACTCAAGTCTTGTTTATCTGGGTGTGAGGTGCCTGGAGTTGTATAGGGTAAATAATATATCATTATTTGTAACACATGCATTTCATATGTGTTCCATGTCTACAATGATCCGTGTAAGTGTAGGATGACAGGAAATATGAGAAATGCAAGGATAGTTGAACACATACCTAAAACAAACATTTTTCATGTTTAAAGTACTAACGACAAATTTTGACATTAAGTGTGAAGGCTGAAGTCCAAGTATCAAATAAGCACTTTCACAAAAGATACACGTATAACAAAACAAGTGTACTTTTATTCAAGGATATAACGGAAGAAAAAGAAATCAGGTTAGGGTATGATGCTGACATGACTGTTTGGGTGGTGCAGCGGTAAGAGCTGCTGACTCATAATCAGGAGGTCGCAGGTTCAAGTCTGGCCGCTTCCCAGAATTACGGTTTTGAGTAGTGAGCTGCTGTTATTGGTATTATTATAGAAACATACATTTGATTTCAGTTTGTTACAGCCAGTGTAAATTTATGGTACTTGTAAACGTTAGCGTTTTCTTTTGCCAGTTTTATTCTCTCAGTCATGTTCACACTCCCCCCGATCTGACACTGCTGTTTTCAAATAAAGATGTGCTATAATAGAGGTGAACTCAGATGAAGATGAGGGTTCTGCATCAGAGAAAGAGAGCAGAAGCCCTCCCCACAAGAAACGTCCACTCACACATAAGAACAACACACTTGCACCAGGCGTAAAGGCGAAAGATGACACCGTTTGGATGCAGCAACAGGTCGGGCATCGTTCTGCCAATGGATATTATTGGTCACTCTGCCACGCATGTCCTTCAGCAGCAGTGCATGCTGAGCTCGTCAAGGTATCGTGCAAAGTTCTGTTTTTGATTATGTTTTGTGATGGTCTTGATATGAAAAACATTTATATGTTACTTATATAAAAGCCACATTAAATGTTGTTTACCTATTTTCCTTGATTTATTTACTTATCTCCCTACAGCATAAAGTCACAAGTAGACTGCAGAGCTACCTGTGTTTGATCAACACGGGCAGTTTTTGCTGACAAACTACATGTGCAATGCCACTCTGTATTGAGTAAAAGATCTGAGTCATCCCATGGGAGGAAGACTGTCTGAGACAGTCATAAAGAATATGAAACCGTAACAACAATTCATCTGCTTTTATACTAATTACCATTACCTCGTCTAATACATCACATCATCTTACTTTTAATGTGTAGAACTTTTTTACCTCCTTCAATCAACTAACGCCCCATTAATTTCCGAGTCATGTCGATTTTCCCATTAATCTGAATACCACTTTGTTAAGAGGGATGTTTTGTGGATTGTCCTATCGATCTTAACACCGCTTCATAGGAGGGAGGTTTGGGCTTTGCTATCAGCTTATCCCCGCTTCAGGAGGGGTGTTCGTTACTCACTTACCTCATTCTTCCTTTGGAAAATTACATTGGTAGTTTCTCTCAGCTGAGGTAAAGATCTCTTGCAGAGATCTCTTTCAGATTTAAGTTGCACTTAGTTAACCCTTGTGTTACATTCAGTCCTTTTGCTTATGATTAATAATTCATTATATTATGGCATCATATACATATATAAATACTTGCAATAAATTGTAAAAGATTATTATGAATTAGCTGAACGTGTGTCTTATTGAGGCTGACGGCTTAATGCATAATTCCTAAAACAAAGGCATAATAAAAATACGTATTATTTTATATTTTTGCTAAAAATAAAAGAGTCCCATTTAATTTAATTCTGTATGTTGTTCTTTGACAACTGGACGCAGGACAGCTGCCCTGCTCTATAAACTTATGAAATCAGGCTGCTCTACACACTTGATGTAATGTACATTATCCATCCATCCATCCATCCATTTTCCAACCCGCTGAATCCGAACACAGGGTCACGGGGGTCTGCTGGAGCCAATCCCAGCCAACACAGGGCACAAGGCAGGAACCAATCCTGGGCAGGGTGCCAACCCACCGCAGGACAATGTACATTATACAAAATGTTTTTTTCTTTAACCTACCTACACTTTTTGCAATTTGTTTCATAGGTTTTCTGTGTGTTACTTTCTTAAGTTGCAGAAACAGTAGCAGAAAGGCACTGTGGAGGCTGGGGAAGGGAGCAAGGTGTGTAGCTTAAAGTAACAAATATGTTTAACGTGTTTAAGTAATTAGTTTCCACTGACACTGTAAGGTAATATTTTATGCATATACATTTTAAAAATATCAGGATGCTTCTTCAAGTGGTGCTGGTTTTTCAAAGCAATTCAGTTTTATTTTACAGTATTAACCTGTTCAGGCACGACCAAAAAGGGCAATGGATGTACAATGATGCACAACTTCTCCTTGACACACTAACAGTGAGTACTTTCAGCCAAGGAAACATTAAGCAGAAGTGTGTCAAAAAACACTGCGGGGGCTCCTCTATACTAACAGCAACACGCGACTATGACTGCTAAGTCAGTAGTTTTCTTTCTTTTTAATTTTCTTCCTTTTTGTCATTCTTTTGTGTGTTCAGACCATTGTGTGTGTCGATATATATTTACTTATATATTCATTTATGTATTTAAAGAGCTTTTGCAAAAAGCCAAAATTCCCCATGGGGACAAATAAAGTTTGTTTGATCTATCTATCTATCTATCTATCTATCTATCTATCTATCTATCTATCTATCTATCTATCTATCTATCATTTATTTGGTTCTTTGTTTATTTTGAGTCATAAATCTGTATATTCATTGGCATCTTTGGTCTCATTTAGGATTTTGGGATTGTTTCAAGGGTGTCCTAAATCATCCAGATCTTTATTTCTTTTATACTTTTGTTATCCATTCTTACTGCTTGTTTTAATCTGAAGAGCATTGGGTTTAAGACCAGAGCAGACCTTGAATAGGTCATCAGTCGGAGTCCAGATTGCGTCCACACTCATTCCTACCAGGTTATTTAGATAGGCCACTCATCCTGACATGTATGCCTTTGGAATGTGAGAAGAAGTTGGAGTACACAGCAGAAGCCTACAGGGAGAATGTGCAGCCGCTGCCGAAGTCAATGGCCCAGGCCTGCAATCAATTCCTGGCCCTTTGAGCTCTGCTATCAACTATACTGCCCAACCTGATCAGCGGTTTCAGTGATGCTGGATTGTATTTTATTGTCCACTTTGCAGTGTACTCTTTGGGTGATATGTAAGGTGCCTTGTGTTAGTGTGCTCTGTTGAAGGCATTATATAAAATAAATTCTGATTAGTGATTGATCATCATTGTAACTTTGGCAAACACAAAAACTTGATTTAAGGTCTGAATAGAAACTGACTTTTAAGATATTACCTGGAATCAAAGCCTTTGTGAGAGAAAAATGTATTATTCTTCAAATATTCCATTTTCAACACTTTTGTTAACTGGCTATGGAAGTGGAGTTTTCTTATAATAAACCCTTAATGAAAAATTCATAATACAAAATCAGCCTCATGAAAACTTCAGTAACCTGACCTTCTGTGTGGAAAAAAGATTTCAACTAATGAGCGATCTGTGTTTTGATTAAGGTGTTCCTTTGGTACGCTTTGAGCCCTCCTTGTTATTTTTTGGAGAAGAATATCCAAACAAGTTTCTTTACTTCTTCAGAGTAGTTTCCATAGAAACCAAGGACTCCTAGCATATTATAAAGTGTCATTGTGTACTCTATCTAGCATAATTACAGGGGAGTCCACTTTGAAGGGCTACATATTTACTCATCCATCCATCCATCCTTCCATCAATTTATTATATGACCTGTTTATTCAGTTCAGGATTATATGGAGTGCTGGGTGCCATTCTAGAAAGGTAGGAGTCAACACTAGATTAGCACAATATTTCCTAAATACTTTTTAATTCAAGATTAATTTATGGGGATTAAATATATTGTCTACGGTTTTTAGATATATTACCGTTGTAAGAAAACAGAGACTATGAATAGATGCCCTGGTGGACCCATATAATTGGAATTGGAGAAAAAAAAAAGCAAAGAAAACATGCACTTATTGCAGAGACGTCTTTCCAGACATGAATTCTCAGTTGAACTGCCTTAAGATGGCAAATCCTACATTCTTAAGTCCTTCTGGTCCAAGT
Source organism: Erpetoichthys calabaricus (assembly GCF_900747795.2). Lineage (NCBI taxonomy): Eukaryota > Metazoa > Chordata > Cladistia > Polypteriformes > Polypteridae > Erpetoichthys > Erpetoichthys calabaricus. The sequence continues at coordinate 28,506,371 of NC_041401.2, forward strand.
GGGCAGACATTGGAAGTGATGTCAGTGGTGTTACTGCTGTTAATCTTCCAGTCTGCAGAGGGAGGAAGAGAAAAGGCATTAGGATACAGTGCCAACCCCTGGAGTGGCAGGGACTTACAACCATCAGAACTACTAAGCTGACCCCTATGCACAGGCTTGTGAGATCGACTACTACATCTGTCTGATTGCAAAAGATGAGGTGGAAAAATGAGACAAAATGAAAATAACAGCAAAAGATGCAACCACATGTTGGATTTTAGCTGTAAAATTTCTTTTCCTATTCGAATTTACTAAGCTGTCACATAGTGCAATGGTTAGGGAGTGTGGGCATCAGGTGGCATAAGTCAAAAAGACATTGACTATAAACGTTACCAAAGATGCCCCATTCAGGGTTGCTTCCCAACCCGGAGAAGTACTTACTGCTCTTGACTGCAAATTAGAAATGCATGATGGGTAAAGGATGGATGGAGGTAACATAAGAACATAAGGAATTTGTTCAATGAGAGGAGACCATTCAGTCCATCGAGCTTGTGTCTTTACCTAATAGCTAAGCTGTCCCAATATCTCTACACACACACACACACACACACACACTAACAACTCTGGCCCCCTACAGCTTGTTTTTGCTGTACTTTTTATCTCCTTAAGTTTAGTTTCCCATTACTCCATTGTCAATAAACTTCACCTTATGATAAGCTAACTGACAATTTTTTAATGTGTGAGTGAATTAAAATAAAATTACTCCACGAAATAACATTTTTAGCCTTTTTTCTCTTTTTGATAAACCTGTATGTTGCTCATTCCAGCTATCTTTGGGGTAAGTCAATAATTATTCACACTTTTCTGATAGTTCTCTTTGGGTAGGCTGTATAGTTTCCCCGCACATATGTGGAAATATGGTGTGTCTGTGGTCACAGTAGTAAACTCTGACCTTGATCAGTTAGTTCTGTCTCGTTGGTATCTACGAGTAAACATGGCTGCTCTATTCTCCAGCTGTACCAAAGGAGAGCAGCGAGCAGTGATCCGCATTTTACATGCAGAATGTTTACCAGCAGAAATCCATGGAAGGCTTTGTGTACAATATGGAGACAGTATTTAACCACAGTGGCGCGTTACAAAATGGATCAAGAAATTTAAAAACAGTTGGACAAGTATTAAGCACGAAGAAGAAGTGGGACATCTATTCATGTTCACTACCAATGACAATACCGAGCAAGTCCAAACCATAATCATGACAAACTGATCGAGATTAAGATTAGATCAAACTTTATTTGTCCCTGGAGGAAATCTGGCTTTGTATAGAAGCTCTTTAAATAAATAAATGCATAAATAAGTAGATAAATAAATATATGTATACACACACTGTGGTCTGAACACACACCAGAATGACTGAAATAAAAGAAAATTTATAAAGTAAGAAAACTTCTGAACAGTCTCAGTTCCAGTGAGGCATTCTACAGGTGTATTTCCATTGGTATGAAGGAGCCCCTCATCGCGTTTCTTGACACACTTCTGCTGAATGATTCGTTGGCTGAAAGTCCTCAGTGCTAGTGTGTCAGAGAGAGGATGTGCAGCATTGTTCATAACGGCACTCAGTTTTGTTTCCATTCTCTCCTTCACTACGACCTCCAGGGGGTCCAGGGTGTGTCCCATAACTGTGCCTGTCCTTTTAATTAGCTTGTTGATTTGGTGGGCCTCTCTTGTAGTGATGTTACCAGCCCAGCCCACCACTGCACAGAAAACTGCACTGGCTGAAAATCCTCAAGTGTTAGTGTGTCAGAAAGAGGATGTGCAGCATTGTTCATAATGGCTGTCAGGTGTAATTTTTTAAAATATTTTTTTCTATTGTCCTAAACTGTTGTCATTAACACTACAAATATGCTTACCTTGTGATGTCTGTTCTTCCCTTAGCTGTCTTACATTGATGTGTTCCTTATCCACTGCAACCACACACCTTATTTTAGCACCCAGGCTCATCCTGTCTATTTAAGCCTTTAGTAGCATAGTCGGTAAGTTTATGCATGTAAAACATTATTGTTATGTATTGCTACTTATAGATAAGAACAAGTTGTTGAGCTAGTTTGTTACTTGTGTGCTGCTGTACACTGTCCACTCGGATGTGTTTGAGACAGCAATGGTTTACTTGTACTGTTTCACATGCCTTTGAATTGTGTATTGAATACTATTTATTTCTTTACTTTGTAGTTTCACACCTAGTCTTTGTTATTAAACTCAAGATTTGTACACCTCGTCTCAAGCCGGCCTCCCATTTGCTAAATTAATAAAGGGATAATCTGCCTGAATATCTATTACGTCATAACAGTGAGTTCAGAACAAAGGCCATCTATTTTTTTCTTCCTTCTCTCCTCCGCTACTGCCTAACACCAGTAAGTCAAAAGTGCGGACCATAACTGAGTCTGCCTTTTAAATTACCACATACACTATAGTCTGAACACATTGCAGAATGACTAAAAAGAAAGAAAATTTAAAAGAAAGACAAATGTCTGACTACACTGACAAAGTCACAGGGAGGCATTATGCAAGCATGTAGCTGTTGGTATAAAGGAGCCCCATTAGTGTTTCTTGACACACATCTGCTGAATAATTAATTGGCTGGAAGTCCTCAGTGTTAGCGTGTCAGAGAGAGAATGTGCAGCAGTTTTAATTCTCTCCTTTGCTATGACCTCAAGTGGGTCAAGCGTGTTTCCCATACCTGAACCTGCCCTTCTATTTTGTTTGTTGATTCGCTGGGCCTCTCTTGAAGTTATGTTACAAACCCAGCACACCACAGTGTGTAAAAATACACTGGCCATTACAGAGTTATAGAAAATGTAAAGGGTGACAACTTCTCACATTAACACTAGAATTACCAGAGCCTATGAAAAAACTCGTAGATCTGTCCCACCTTAAATCGCTTCTCACCTCTCCGTCAGTGTCCTTTGTCCTGTAAATGTGTGGATAAGCAGCAAACAGCAAGCTGTCTGCTATCACATCCCCCCACCCTGCACAGTTTTCTCAGCTCAAGTCTGTTTACCTGCGTGTCAGTTGCTTCGAGTTGTATAGAGTGTGAAGTCAAGCAAAATGACACCTTTTATGAATACTATATCATTATTTGGATCACTTGCATTTCACGTGTGTTCCATGTCTACAACAATCTATGTAAACACATCGTTAAAACAGAAACGTTTTTCATGTTTTAGTAATAATTGACAAAATTTAGACATGAAATGTATAATGTGTGAAGCTTGAATTCCAAATATCAAAGAAACACTTTCACAAAAGGTACAAATATAAAGAACGAATGCACTTTTATTCAAAAATATATCTTTAGAAAAAGAACCCGCGTTAGGGTGCGACATTAACACAGTCATTTGCTATGAGCGCTTCGGTGGTGCAACGGTATCAACTGTTGACTGGTAATCAAAACTTCACAGGTTGGATCCTGGAAGAGTCCATTTTAAGAAATGAGCTGCTCGTATTCTTACTATTTTAGAATAAAAACATACATATGATTCCAGTCTGTAACAGCCAGTGTAATTTATGATACTTGTAAAGGTTAGCTTTTTTTTTTTTTTTATTCAGTTTTATTCTCTCGGCTGCATTCACAATCCCAAACACCCCATTCGACACTGCTGTTTTCACATAGATGCGCTATAACAGAGGTAAACTCAAATCATGACAATGGTTCTACATCGGATCAAGAATGTACTTTTGCCATCACTATACTTTGTATATGTACATGGGAAGCTTTGCATTTTACTTCTGACTTTATGTTGTAGGAAGTAAGTAAATAAATAAAGGTAAATAACATTTGATCTGGCTTTTATGTAAGTAACATATAAATGTTAATGTTTTGGGCACATGCACCATCCTTTGTATGTAAGAGCCAGATTGAATGTCGTTTACCTATTTACCTTCGTCATGATTTGAAAACAGCAGTGTCAAATGGGGGGGGGTTGGGGGAATGGGTTTGGGATCGTGAACGCGGCTGAGAATAAACTCTCACTGCTGTTTGTTGATTCGGTGGGCCTCTCTTGAAGTTATGTTACAAACCCAGCACACCACAGTGTGTAAAAATACACTGGCCATTACAGAGTTATAGAAGATGTAAAGGGTGACACTTCTCACTTTAAAGAACACAGTCTTCTCAGGAAAAGCAGCCTGCTCTGTCCTTTCCTACATAGTTCTTCTTTGTAATGAGACCAGTCAACCTGTCATTGATGTGGGCTACCAAGTACTTGTAGGAGTGGACCACCTCTACATCCACTCACTGAATTGTGACCAGACATAGAGGCTCTGGTGCAATGAAAGTTAATAACCAGTTCCTTGGTTAAGGTGCAGACAATTCTCTTTGCACCAAGAAACAAAGTTCTCCATCTGACTCCTATATTCTGTCCCCTGTATTAATACACTCCATTAGTGCAGAGTCATCTGAGACTTTCAGCAAGTGATATGACCTGGTATGTTTCTGTTTCATGGGGTGTGTTTTTGTAAACCACTTAAAATCACATTCAATTAGTGAAATGTACTTTAAAAATAACAATAATTGCTATTAAATGTGTTTTGTCACACTTAGTATGACGTTAATCGACTTCTTGCTAAAATCCTTAGGTATAACAAATGTGGAAAATAAGTAATGTAGCTCACATAGCCAGATATAAATATATTTAAACAATTGATCAGCTCCAACTAGAGCACAAAAAGAGGTAATGCTTCTGACCAAACATCTAAAATTTATCTTTGCTTTCTCTCCAGTAACAACAGCAATATATCACCACCACTTTAGCTCCCTTTTGTTGCACTCTGTGGCATAGCAATGGATTGTGCAGACTGTGCAAAGCACAAGGGCCTACAAGCTATGGGGGGCCCACTCAGGGCCATATAGATTTAAAAAAAAATTTAATAATTTAAATCACTTGCACAGTTTGTTGCATTAATAATACACAGTTTCAGTAACATGTTAGCACCATCACTAGGCAAGTCCAATCCAATCCATGATGATATTACGTATTTGGCAGGCCTACAGTTTACACGAATTTTGACTCCAGGAGTTCAACATGCCCTAGTCTGCCTTACAGAGAAGCACACATTACCAAGTTTGGCAACTTTTGGCGTGCCATAGTGGATGTGAAGGATATCACAAGAATAATGTAAATATATATTATTATCATGAATAATTGTTACTTTTGTACTTTTATTTGATGTCAACAGTTCTCAAAATTTGAACTCGTAAATAGTAAATCATAGCAATTCTGTTGTTAAATTGTGGTCCCCGTTAGTCGGCAAACGCTGGATATTTGAACAATTGGACATTTTTTCTACTCTCGCCATATGGTGCCATGTTGGCCAGTAGCAGCAGATCTGGCAAACATTATAAGAGTGGGGCTGCTAAATGTAAGGCACACCTGCAACAGGAATTGAAAAACACTAAGCCTACCAAGATTTCGACCTTTCTCAAAACTGAGCAAGGGCCAGCGGTAGTAACTGAGAATGTTGATGCTGGTGAATCGTCGTAATGGTCGCAAGCAGGTTATGCAGACAGTGCAGTGACTGAAATGGTTGCAACTACCGAGTCTGGAAGTACCGATACAATGGCTTCAGATCAGGTGCTATCTGCTGAAACCGTTCAAAATGGAGAAACTACTAAACACAAAAAAGCAATATATATGACCAAGCAAGGCAAATTACTTGGAACCAATAACACCTCACTTTTTGATGTCCATTTTCTCAGAACTTGTGTAAAACAGGTTGATTGTGAAGTAGTATCCTGTCAGCCAGTATTGTCGTTTAAATTAGTTAGACATTGAAATAGCTTCATTTTATAGCACAGAACAGTTTCTACTTTGTAGCTTACGTTACATTTTAATCAACTTACTTCACAAAGTTGTCTTGGAAAAATAAGCGGGTCCACATCTTACATATATTTATGTGCTACTACTACTACCCACATCTCCCACATTCCATTCCCATAATTTATTTTATTTATTTTAACTTCCAGCTTCCGTAATAAAGCGATTAAAAAAGTTATTACAAATTCCATTTAGTGAGCCGGTTTGTTTGTCACCAGCATGTGATCTGATAGTGTCGCAGTCATGAATACCACTGCCCAGCATGCCCCTAGGATCTAGTTACAAAGAAATTACTAACAGTTATGGTAGACAGGAAGGGCCCACCTCAGGGCACTGCATAGGGACCTTCAGCAAGCGAGCTACGCCACTGGTTGCGCTCTTTGGGAAATGGAAGCAGTCCTCCACCTGTCCGTACTAACCCCTACTCTCTCTTCTGTTTCTTTTTCCATTTTCTTTGTGGTGGCAGCTTGCGCCACCACCGTCTACTCAAAGCCTCGTGATGTTCCAACAATGATGGATTAAAAGCCAGAAGTCTGCATGACCATCATCATCAAGTCCTTCCGTGAGAACCTTAAATACAAAGAGGACTATTTCATTTTTGTTAGGTAGAATGCCCAGAGGGGACTGGGTGGTCTCGTGGCCTGAAACCCCTGCAGATTTTATTTTTTTCTCCAGCCATCTGGAGTTTTTTTTTGTTTTTTCTGTCCTCCCTGGCCATCGGACCTTACTCTTATTCTATGTTAACTAATGTTGTCTTATTTTAATTTATTATTTTGTCTTTTATTTTTCTTTTTTTCATTATGTAAAGCACTTTGAGCTACTTTTTTGTATGAAGATGTGCTATATAAATAAATGTTGTTGTTGTTTTTCAGTCTATAGTTTGATGACCTGGAAGGCAGAAGACCGAAAAAGGACACTCCACCAGTGAGTAGATGACCATCTTGTCTCAAAACCCTCATCTAACTAGCTGCAGAACAGAATGTTGGAGAATACATTTTTTGGTATTGTTTCTTTTCCCTTTTTTCACTTCTCTTTCAATAGATGGGGGCCACAGTTGTATCTCTTGTTTATAACCTTATAAAATGAACTTACAAGAACAGACAGTTAACATTACATAACATTCTCAAATTCAGTTAAACCCACCGTCAGTCTACGTGAATTTTCTGGAGATTTTTAGTTGTACCATTCCTTTGCATTATCTTGGTAATCTGTTTACAGTCATGGGATGCACCTGTGACTTCCAGTCATGGCATCCCTAGTGACTCAGTCATAGTACTCCATGACTAGCCATAACAACATCAAACATAATTTTAAACACTTGCATCATGTCACCTATCATTCTCTGTTTGCTTAAACTGAAATGTCTAGTCGCTCTTCACTGGATTTTCTTTAGGATTGCTATGTCCATTTTTGCAACATGGAGATCAAAACTGCACATGGTATTCCAGATGAGGTGTCACTAGTTTGTGTCTTCTTTTTGTATCATTCCCTGTTAAGTTCATTTTGAGGATATTTTAAATTCTGTATTATAGTTGCTGTTATTTTTGGATAGCTAATATCTTGAAGTTTGTTTAGTTCTAGTTTTGTTTCTAACTACAATTTGTATTCCTTATTACTTGATTATAAAACTGTTTATTCATGTTGGTTTAGTAGCTCTATCATGACTCCCCTTCAAATTAGCCAGTGTAATAAAGACAAAAAGAAGGATAAAGAGTTGTGGTCTCAATGGGGGCATCCCATTTAAGAGAGTAAGTTTGGTTTTACTATAGAGACCTTCAAGAGTCTCAAGTGTCAGCCAAAATATGTGTGCTGAGAGATGAATGACGCTGGTTTTATCCTGTCTTTCCCGGAAGAGGAGAAGTGAGGAAACCCAGGACATGACATCATTCCACAGTGCTGGGAAAAGGATTGGATGTTATGGTTGTAGAAGGTGGAGTCTCCTGTTTGCCTCTTTAAACCGTAACCCATAAGGCACTCGTGAAGCTCACCTGCATGACACCAGCGAATCATTACCACAGCTTGATCAAGACCCCATGCTGCTTTGTCCTCTGTATTTGATATCCTCGGGGTTGGAAATGATTTATTTACATGTATGTTGGAGACAGGCGTACAGGAAGTCTTCAAAGATGTGGTCTTCCCTTATAAGTTAGTTTCTGATGTTAGCTCAAACTCCTACACCTGGTGATATGCCTATGCAGATCCTTGAGAGTTTATTCAGAATCTTTGGAAACATGGCATAGAATCAAACCTATAGAAGATGCCAGTCTATCACAGTACACCTTGACACTGTGATCCTACATAGTGCAATTTAATCCCTCCAAATAAATCACACATCTTAAGGATGAAGGAAGCAACAAATACCAGGAGAAAATACACCAGGATGTGGACAGAACATGGACACTCCACACAGAATGTGGCTGGGCTGAGATTAGAACTCTACAGCTGTACAACAGCAGAGCCAACTGCTGCCCCATTGTACCACTCCATATATCAGTGCTGTTATTACAATTGAAGTCAAGGAATGTGCATGACAGCTGAATTCTTAACAATTCATAAAAGCCCATCACACAAAAACAAAGTAGGTAAGCTCAGACTAGTCAGCTGATACTCATTGTTTTACCAGATGGCAATAAATATGGAACTGAGAAGATAAAACAAAAGCCTGGAGTCAATAATGACCTTGACAGATAATGGCAAGACTCTGTTGCTGTCAGCAGTGCTCTGTAAATCAAACACTTCTGTTACAGTTTATCAGGGCAGCTTCTCGGTAAAGAGAGTTCATTCAGCTCGTCACTCACTTATCATCTCTTTCTTGTCCGTCTCATTCTCTAATGGGGCCATTTTATCAGCAAAATAATTCACCAAAGCTTTCTGCAAAATAATCCACACTTTACAACTTCTTAGGTTAGCTCTATAGCCACATTCATTTACTTCAGAAGAGTCCTACTTTTTAATAACAGCCACTCAGAATTTTTTATTGTTGTTTTGAGGAAATTGGTGACAATCAGGGAAAGAAATTAACTTGCGGCTGAATGAATTCTGCATGGTAATGATGAAAAGGAAGCCATCAGTTGGCTAGTGAGCTGTCATTCACAGCAGATGGCCATTTCTGCCACCTTACTGAGGAAGGTGCCTTCTTTGTTTCTGTCATCTGCTCAAATTGCCATATGCATTACAAGTCCTATGTACCTTCTATAGAAAGATGAAGTCTGAAAACTTTGATTTGATTTTAGGATCCTTGATCCAATGTGAAATATTTTACATCAGAAAGGTTGCAAAAGTCACAATTCAAGTGTCAATATTTCAGTTCATTAATGTGATATTAAGTATAGTTTAATGATGGGACTTAGAAAGACCTTAAGCAGTAAAAATGAACTGTATAATCGCTGCAAACAAAAGCGAATATGAAGTTTATTTCCACACTCTCCAGTCATTATCTTGGATTTACTGAACCACTGATTTGTTAGCATTACTTTACTATGTCAAACACATATGTTTCAAGAACATTCTTCAAGGCTTCAATAAGGTAGGCAATACCACCCTGAGGAGAGAGGGTGCTGTCAGTAACTCCATCCTTTTTTTGACCACATTTCAGAAGCTCATCTGCCAAACAGCAAGTGACCCTGCTTCTACTTCTACTTCAAAACTCTGCAGCTTCCAGGATGACCATATAAAAATTTTGAAGCCATCAGAAGTCTGCGTTTAATAACAGACCAGACCTCGAGGAGGACAGAATGACTTCTTAGCTCTGCTTTCTTCTGAAAAGGCAGATGCCAACTGAGTGCATTTTTGTATTCATTGTTTTTCTGCCATATTAAGTGGGGACTGCTGGCTGGTACCCCCATTGTTTTTCTGCCTGAAAGTCTTTATATCCTCTACAACTCATTGAACTGCTAATATGTTACGAGGCAGCCTTAAGGTCTAGAGACCTGATTTGTGCCCACCTACTTTCCTTTGCATGCCCTAAAAATGAACATTAACACTAGAATCCCTGAGCCTACGAAAAGAACTCACAATCCTGGCCCACCTTAAATTCCTTCTCACCTCTCCATCAGCGATTTTTGTTTTGTAAGTGTGTTGATCAGCACAAGCAGCCTGCTATCAAAACCTCACCTCGATGGAGCTCAACGCAGGCAAAAAGTTCTCCCAGCTCAAATCTTGTTTATCTGCATGTGAGGTGCCTGGTGTTGTAGAGAGTAAATAATATATCGTTATTTGGAATACATGCATTTCATGTTTGTTCTGTTTCTACAACGATCTGTGTAAATGTAGGATGAAATGCCAGGCAGGAATTGTTGAACACATAACTAAAAAGAAACGTTTTTCATATTTTAGTAATACTTGACAAAATTTAGACATGAAGTGTATAATGTGTGAAGACTGAAGTCCAAATATCAAATAAACACTTTCACAAAAGGTACAAATATAACAAAACAAGTGCACTTTTATTCAAGAATATAACCATAGAGAAAGAAATCAAGTTAGGGTATGATGCTGACACAACAGCTTTGGTGGTGCGGTGGTAAGAACTGCTGACTCGTAATCAAGAGGTCGCCGATTCGATTCTGAGTGTGACCATTTTGAGTAGTGAGCTGCTCTTATTGTTACTATTGTAGAATAAATCATACATTTGATTTGAGTCTGTAACAGCTGGTGTAAATTTATGGTACTTATAAAAGTTAATTTTTTTTTTTTTTATTCAGTTTTATTCTTTCAGTCACATTCACGCTTGCTCCAATCTGACAATGTTAGTTTTCAAATAAAGACGTGCTATAATAGAGGTGAACTCACATGAGGATGAGTTTGGTTTAGTAGTACATCAGAGAAAGAGAACAGAAGCCCTCCTCACAAGAAACATCCACTCACACATAAGAACAATGCAGCTGCACCAGACATAAAGTCAAAAGATGTCACTGCTTGGATGCAACAACAGGTTGAGCGTCATCCTGCCAGTCAATGTGCCACATGTGTGTCCTTCAAAGAAAAAGCAGGGCTTACAGAGCTCACCAAGGTATCGTGCAAAGTCCTGTTTGTGATTATATTTTGTAATGGTCTTTATATGAAAAATATTTATATGTTACTTATATAAAAGCCACATTGAATGTTATCTGATTTACCTTGATTTATTTATTTATCTTCCTACAGTGTAAAGTCACAAGTAGACTTCAGAGCTTCCTACGTTTGATCGACACGGGCATGCTGACAAAGTACATTTGTAATGCCACGAAAAGTGCATGCTGACACTTCAATACATGAGCAATGGTACAAGAATGCAGTCAGACTTCTTTTTTTGGGCACATACATCGTCCAGATCTAAACACTAGCATGGAGAGTTCCTCGCGTACTGAAGAATCTATAGCTGCAGGTAGAAGCTGCCATCGCTGTACTTTGTCAGCATGCTCTTGTCGATCAAAATCTACTCTATGGCTCTCCCAAATTGCTAAGCTTCTCACCCTAACATGGAATATCAGCCCAGCAAACTAAGTGGAGAAATCTCATTTCTGATGTTTATACTTGCAACCTCATTCTTTCAGTCATTACCCATAGCTATGCAGATCCACGTAGATCAACTGGTAAACCCTGGCCTTTAGACTCAGCTCCCATTTCAACACTGCATACCAATACTACACCTGCAGGACAGCTGCCACCACTCCAGTCCACATTCCCTATTTCCGTCACTCATGAACAATATTCCAAGATACTTGAACACTAAGGGCAGTTGTTACTCTCACTGCTCCTTCTTCTTCTTCTTTCAGCTGCTCCCATTAGGGGTTGCCACAGTGGATCATCTTTTTCCATATTACTCTCACTGCACCACTCGGAGTATTTATATCACTGTATCTGAGTGGGGAATCACAGATCTACAGCAGCTGATCAGAAAGAGAATTATCAGTATACAGCATCTAGCACACGCTGCCTCAGCCATGCTGTCTATTTGAACTGCTCTCATGCGACAAACGCTTCAGAGCCTTTCCTGTACTGACCTCGCGGTTCAGAAGCAGTTTCATCCCAAGAACTATAAACACACTCAATTAGTCCATGAAGTGCTCCTTGTAGAACTGTTTGTACTTATTAGTACAATTAGCTCACTGTAAACTTGCGATACAGTTATAATACTGCACAACCTAAAATAAAGCGAGTATTTACATATGATGACAATATAATTTTTATGATGAAATGCAGCAAAATATGTTTATTATATTATACAGATACAACTTTAACTTCATTTAAATAATCTATATTGTTAATAATTAAACGTGTTAGGACACGGTGTCGCTGCACTAGCAAGGATCTAGCGCTCCGTTCACGGATTGTTCCTGCCTTGCGCTGTATTCTTGCTGGGGCTGGCGCGACACTGGAAGGATACATGGATAGAATAATTAAACATGTACTATGAAGATATTTCAATGTTCCTTAAAAGTTTTGAAGAATCAGCGTTCTAAGCTTACAGATGGCTTAACATCTATTACACAGTTGATTGTGTGGCGATTGATTACTTGGAGAAAGAAAAGGGGGGTTAGTACATTTGAAAGAGACACTGCACAACAATAACAGTGTTTTTGCTTCTTGAACACTGTTGGGTGTTTCATTTAGATTTTTGGGTGCTGATCACGAATATCACATCAAAATTTACCCATCACATACTGTGTCAGAGAAATCTTCAGTTTTTCATGATTTTTTCTTATATTTGTATCCAAACATTTTCGCTCCAGTAAGTGACTTATCAACAACGGTTTGTGCAGCCTGGACATGTCCAGGCATGGAATCAGGGCAGGTTGGAAGCTGTTCTGTGGAAGTTGACATCCTGGGCATGCCTAGGCAGGTCTGAACGAGCTTGACGCTGTCTCAGCCTGCTATAAGATGGCTTGCATACACCGATCCTGCTCATTTGTGTAATATAAATAGTCAGTGTGTATGTATAGCATCAGTATAGTAAAGTATAGTATCTGTAGCAATATAACAGTAAGTAAGCTTGACGCTATAGACGTTTTGGTGTCAGGCGATACGTCTCATCAATATTGTAACAGCCGTGGTACATTCTGCTATATCTGTGGTGATTATACACTTGCGCCTCAGAGACGTTGGATGACTGCTCTTGTGAATAAAATTTATCATCTGTATTTCAGCTGCAAAATTGGTGATCAAGACAAGGAATGGGCGCCTCACATTAAATGTGTGACATGTGCTGTCAATCTGAGAAGATGGCTCAGAGGCACTCAAAAGACGATGCCGTTTGCTGTTCTGATGATATGAGAAAGACCATGTTACTTCTGTTTGACTAATGTGTCTGGTTTCTCTGCCAAAAACAAGAAGTCCATTGAATATCCTAATCTGCCTTCACCAATGAGACCCATGCCACATGACGACAGTCTTCCAATTCTGAAACCACCAGAGGATTGGACCTTAGACGAACCAGATGAAGAAACTGCAATGCAGGGTACTGACAGTGACCTGGATTTTGAACTATGCTCATAAGGCGATCCACATCTGATAACACAGTCTGAATTGAATGATTTGTCAGAGATTTGGGTCTATGAAAAGCAAAAGCAGAGCTGCTGGGTTCGCGACTGCAGGAATGGTGTTTGTTGTCACCGGGTATGAAAACTTCAGTGTTTTGAGGCCGACATCATGATATAACCAAATTCTTTGCACAAGTCGACAGTCTCTGTTTCTGTTGTGACACTGAAGGAATGTTCTCGGCCTTGGGTTGTGATCACAACCCGGAAGAGTGGCGTCTCTTCATTGATTCATCAATGTTAAGCCTGAAAGCTGTTCTACTACACAATGGCAACGTTTATTCTTCAGTACCTGTTGGCTATGAGAATATGGAACTGTTGCTGAAGCATGTCCAGTATAGCAGGTTCAACTGGAATATCTGTGGAAATCTTAAAGTCGTTGCTCTGTTACTAGGACTGCAGCTCTGCTATACAAAGTACTGTTGTTTCATCTGTGAAAGGAACAGCCGTGCCAAAGAGTCGCACTATTCTTGATACAACTGGCCACTCCATAAAAAGTTAGTTCTAGGACAGAAAAATATGGCACATGAATCGCTTGTTGACCCGGCAAAGATATTTTTGCCTCCTCTTCACATAAAACTGGGACTCATGAAGAATTTTGTGAAAGCACTGCACAAGGAAGGCGAAGGTTTTCGTTATTTAAGACAGATGTTCCCAAGAATAACTGATGCCAAGATCAAAGAGGGCATTTTTGTTGGCCCCCAGATCAGACATGTTATGAGTGACAAGCAGTTTGAAGATCTGTTAGTTGGGCCGGAAAAAATTGCCTGGGAAGCCTTCAAAGGTGTTGTTGACAATTTTCTGGGCAATTACAGAGCCCCATTCAGCTGGTAGACAAACTTCTCAAAGCATACAAGACAATGAAGTGCAACATGTCACTCAAGATTCATTTCCTCCACTCACACTTGGACTTCTTTACCGCAAATCTTGGTGTTGTCAGTGACGAACACAATGAAAGGTTTCACCAGAACATTGCTACGATGGAGAAATGATACCAGGGCAACTGGAATCCGTCAATGCTCGCTGACTACTGTTGGACACTGCAACGTGATGCACCAGACATTGAATATAAAAGAAAATCAGGAGCAAAACACTTTTAATTCTGTTGAATTTAATAGCTTATGCGAAACATAAATGTGACTAAATACGTTATTGTCAGTAAACATATAAATGTCTATTTCTCAGAGTTCCTATGTGATGCAGTAAAACCAAAACTATATTTGTGAATACCCAGTAGGTACCTGTCACAATCAACAAAAACTTTTCAAAAAAATTGTGCAGTGTAAATTATTTAATTGATGGTCGCGTACGGCGCAGCAAGCATCTTGCATGAGGCAGGAACAATCACTGTGCCACCGTGTTCCCATGTTTAATACATGCTTTAATTCCTATCATCATGAAAATTATATCAAGTATACATCTCAGTATTTAAATTATTTAGAGAGCTGTAATATCATGAATGTAATGGATTCTGTGTCCTGTTGTTTAAGAAGCACATAGTGATTCACACACATAGAGCACATAGAAGAACACATACAAAACAAAGCATTTAACGTGCTACTTTAGTTACGATGGGATTTGGGAAACTAGTAAATTAAATGATTTTAAGATGAAGTTTATGATGTTCTACTTTAATGACAAAATAAACTACGCAATTAAAGTGGAAATTTCGAGAAGTTGACATTTCGATCTTTTCCCACTGTGTCCCTGTGTTTTTTCTTTTCCCTGTACCCTAATAAGCTTTTATAAGACACTCAGACGGTGGGCTACGACTTGCCTTTTCACGGCGACTTTGATATCTGACAACTTCTTTTTTATTTTGGGAACTGTGCAACTTTGTGAACTTGAGCTTTTGAGTTTCTCTGACACTCTATATCACTCGATCAACTTCCTTTTGTTGTTTATATCACTGTTTAAACTAACAAATAGTAAGTTTTTCCTTGCCTCCACTTGGTATTTGCTGAAATTCTTCTATTTTCCCCCGTGCTTTTGCCATTGCCTTTTCATAGAACGCTGAGCTTAAGGGCTATTTATATTGATTTGCATAGTCAAAGAGGTGTAATTCTGGGAGGAGATGGGGCGGGACAGCAGGCGCGTGCACGTGCATTACTTTTCATGCTGACCGGGATTTATGGAGTGGAAGAACGTGGAAGTTGGCGAACGCACAGATTTATGCATCTGGATTTTTTTGTGTGTACGCACACTTCTGCTTTTGTCCTTATGCCATATTTTAGTGTGAATTCTATGCATGGCGCTATGCATGACGCCTCAGGAGACTGCACCTTGACATCCTGTCCATGAAAACTGCAAACTGGAGTGGTGGCAAGGCACAGTCTTCATGGAGTCCAACATCCACAGTGAACAAACTTGACTTAACTGCAAGTATTCAGACAGAACTCTCACTGCACTCATATATGGAATGAACGACACAAAGTCCTGATCCTCATTCCAGCAGTTTCGCACTCAGCAGCGAATCGCTCGAGTGTATGGCAAAGGTCATACAATATTTAACTCTTTCATTAACAGTAATGTCTATATAAGTAGTGCTTATGCAATAATAAGACATTCTGTGAAAAGCCTTTACTCTATTGAGATATTTGTAAAGATTAACTAAAGAACCACCCCCCTTGCATTCATTGGTCAAGAGTCCTTTCTTCATTTCAAAAGCTCATTCTTATGTGAGTGTGTCTCCTGTGTGTGCAGTACCCTGATTTTCGGCTGTTTTTAATTTAAGAATTAATAACACATTTTGAGCCTAAGACTAGATAACTTGACATGTGGATTTTGCAATGTGACTAATTTGAGATATTTTTCATGGACAATTTAAAAGTGTTTGGTGTTGGTCTCCAGAAATGCCATGCTATTAGAAACCTTATTAATTTAATTCTATATGAAAACACAGGGTCAAAAATGTTTCTTGGCCATCACTACAAACCACACAGAGTAAGAAATGTAAAAAAACATATTTCTGGGTGGCATATTCCTTTATTATTCTTCTGGCAGAGGTCAAATTTTAATAATTTTTACAGATCAATTTCTAATTCCTATCTTAAAAATAAGTTTTTATGAGACATTTAAGCCAAGTTTAAATGATAATCTGATCTCCTCTAAAGCAGATATGCTATTTTTAGATTTAAGTGCTGCTTCTGATACTGTTCATCCAGAGCCACTTGAAGCCCATATGGAGACCTAAGTGCAGGTTTAAGGGGCATACCCTTTAAGTTACCAAATGGCAGCTTAGTGTTCATAGCATGGATGGAAGGGGGTTGGGTTGGAAAGGTCCAAATCACACACCATTTGAGTTACATACTGTAAATGGTGCTAGATGGTGTTCATAGTGCACTTTCAGTGTTATTAGTCTGGGAGTCTCCAGAGTGTGAGCCCCTTGTGTTTACAAAAGGGGAACCCTCACAATCTATATCATGCTTTCAGTGTTATACGACTTTGGGGTGGGGTCCACCTCGGTGACCGGAGTAAACATACCTTGAATTAGCAAAACAGCAACCCTCACTGTCTATGGCACTCTTTATAAAGTATTAAACTTCAAGGACCAGGGGAAACTCCCACTGGGGCCTGTTGCGTGTACCCTTAAGTTACCAAAATGTCTCCCTTCACTGTCCATAGCGTTGACATAACGGAAAGGTATGGAACATGCATTGTTTAAATTAAATAAATGCTGCCCTCACTGTCCCGATTGTGGGCCCCTTTACTTTAGTAAGTGACACCTCTCGTGTGTTGATGCCCCTGCCAGCAGCCTTTGTCGACTAATGGATTGACCAGCTCAGTGTTCTTTACACCATCTACTACAGACGCTACAAAATTTAGTCAGCCTATTCGCTCTGATCTTAGTTGGTTTACTTCATATTCATTTATTTTTTTTATATATATATTCTGAAGCCCGAAGGCAGCAATTGACAGGCCGTGTTACAGGGCTATTTTAGTTAAGTAAGAAAATTATTATATAGCTTTACTTTTCACTCATGTGGTGACATATGTGTGTGCCCAAACCCCAAAATTTGGGAGATTCTTTCCTGATTGAAGCATTTAACATCTCAAGCTTGGCAACACGTGATTCTATTGCTGGGGACAGGAGAGATGTTGGTTGGAATTGGCTGGAGTAATTCTGTGGACATATAAAATGGCCCACAGTCACTAGAAGTGGTCCTTTTTCACCTTCTCATTCTAGAGACCTTCTGAAATCTCCATTGGAGGGACGTTAGAGCATGGCCTGTAGTTGAGACCTACAAATAACCCTTGTAAGTTTGGGAGTGGATGGACAGGCATTCTGGCTGGGTTGGTTGCTGGTACCTTTCCCGGTTGAGAGACCACAATGGAAGTACAGAAAGAGGCCCTTTCCCAGGGCCATGTATTCCCCCCTGTACAAAGAGTGGCAGCATCCCTCTGCTGGAACTCCCATTTTTAAGCCCACAGGGAATATAGGTAGGTGTAGTCCCAACAGGCACCCCTGATGAGGTACTTGTGTACTGCCAGGGAGAGCTGCAGGAAAGCACTATCCCTAGTTTGGGGAACGTCTATCTGGCCTGGAAACATGTCCAATGTCAGAAGTACTCCCAGATCCAGCATAAAAGATATCACCTCATCTGTACGAGAGAGTCACACTCAGGAGGAAGTGGACGACACTTGTGGAGGAGTGGTGGAAGGAGATTGAAGGTGACCGATTGTGCGTCATTAGTGAGCTGGACTGATTTAACCCTGTAAGGAAATGTTTGTATTTTAAACAACCTGTGTTTGTTTGAGTTGTGTTGGGTGATTGGGGCTGTGCAGCCCCCCCTGGTGGCCACACCTTATAAAGCGGTGGTAGATCCTGAGGTTGTGTGTTAAGATAACCATTGGATTATTTTCCTTGAATAGCTTTCAGGAAGGAAATAGAGTAAAGAATCAAATTGTCTTGTTTTTTCTCCTTGTACTTTTTGATTTTTTTTTGTATTTATTACATTTTTGCTGTTGTCATTGCACTTGAATATTTTTATTCATAATTAATTGTATTTTTTGCACTAGATGGAATCATTTTTTAAAATATTTTTCTTTGTCTTCTGTGTCCGTGTCTCTCTCTCTCTTTCTCTACCACCTTGGTCATGAATTACAAGATGCTGTAGGGTGTAATTGTGCTGGGGTTCAAGAAGCACAGGGCGGCACACATCACTGGCTTATTTCCCATCCTGAGTCAGACATGGTGTCCCAAGAGGGTCAGCCTTCTATCCATTATAAGTTGCAATTAGGAGGTGGAATTAGAAAAGAGAAAGCTACATTTCATGTATATAATGGAGACAGTTAGCCGTGTTCATCATTTAAACCAAATAATACCTCTGCAGTTACATTATCAATTAACCATCTTATTGATAGAATATAGTGTTTAATACAAAACAGAGGTTCATTCAGTGGATGGTAATTCAGTTCTTGGCAGTCCATTGTAGAGTCAGTTTGGAGTCATCTCATATGAATACACACATTAAAACTCCATGCAGATACAAGAAGAATGTGCAAACTCCGCAGGTTCAGAATTTGAAACCAAGCAGCTGGAGGTGTCAGGTGACAGTGATACGCTAACTCATATAAAACATGTAAACTGAAAGTCTTATATTGCTCAAGGTAATTTGTGTCTGCCAAGTTGATATTGTTGCAAGCTGAAAGAAACAATTGTATTGTGCTTGATGTATGTGCTGAATGCATAACAATTCAATTATTCTGCACATATTCTGAAGGTCTAAGTGGTTGCGCATTATGACCCCACACTGGCAAGAAGCTTGCCATTAATTCAGAAAGTCATATTTAACTGATTACTATAGTGCACATAAACTGAAATGAAAACATGTACTGTATGTGATTCTCTGAACAAGCTTTCCAAATCAGCTCAAATATGTTGGTACTTACTGTGTGTCATTTTCACAGCAAAGGTACGTGTGGTTTTTGCAGGTTCACAACCAAGGGTGGATAAGTGAAACATGTTCCAAATCAAAAACTAGATTAGTGCCCAGACTCCTACATTTTCTTCTTCAGCTAAAGCCAGGGAAGGATTGCAACCAATAATTGTCCAGGAACTTTTGGTGGGATTGGCCCACCACAGTCAGCCAAGAAACTTAACATCCTTGCGTCCCCCTTCAATGCACATTACATTCCTACTGATTTGTAAGTAAGGCAGTACGTGATAGTGACTGACATGTCCTCCTGACCATATCTCTGATACTCCTGCAGCTGCTTTGCCCCCCTGCCTCTCATCAGCTTCTGTATGCTCTATTGCTCAGCAGATGCTGCACAACTCTTAGAAAAAATGAAGAATGTGTGAGGGTATAACACTCAAAGTTACACTTCAGCCCTAAATAAACTTCTATTCACTGCCTACTAGTTTATATTACCTCCACACCATGTGTTTGAAAGTTGGCATCCTTGTAAAATAAAACATGACACGGTTTAGATCCCTGGCCACATTAAACAAGATGAAATGTTGTTAGCTATGACATTGCCTCATTTAACAACAAAAAATAACTTCATTTTCCTGAACTGACTCTTCACCATTGTGATCACTGCTTAAAATACCATTAAAAAACGTCCACTCTTTTCAGTGGTCTGATAAGCTGTCTTGGCTTGCATGGCATTGTCACCAGTCTCAGTAAACAGGTTGCAGAGCTGACCACTTCTATACCCCTTCAGCCCTCAGAAATCACTAGTTTTCCTACATGATGCTGCACCTTGTTGAAGTGGTTGATTTTGTTTCCATCTCTTCCTGTTCCATTTTCTCGGTCTCTTATTTTTGTTCCACCCTTTTTCTATTCTTCGTGCTGCTTAGACAGTTAGGTTATAGCAGTGGGAAATGGCCCTGAGGTTAGTAGGATCTTGAAGTTGGAGAGCTGAACTGAGGATGGATGCTCACATTGCCTGTCACTGTCACTTTGTCTCTTTTTCTTTCTCTTTCTTGCTCATTTGCTTGTTTAATCTGGCTCAGTGTTTCTGGGCAAATAGCACAGCCAAGACAGAGAAGCCCACCAGGAACTGTCCCATTAGTCCTGAAGGGGTCCATTCTTATGGACCTAAAGTGGAATAAGTGAGCTTGAGAATATTATTGTAGTGATGCACATTGCTTGCTACCACTGGCCCAGTGTATCCTTTCCCTTTTAGGATCTCACTATACATAGAGCTCCTGCAGGTCCAGCAAGGATAAGCCTTAAAAATAAACCTAAATGTCCCAATAAAATAACAAAAGCTCCACAAGAGGAGGGATGACTGTAAACTCTCAGCTTGTATAAAAAGGGCAAACGAAGAATCTTTATTAGAAAGACTACTCGCTTTAGCCACACTAGAATGGAGATCATGCAACTGTGGCCATCCTGTGTACTATTTATTATTTATTTGAATAACGGAATGCAAACGTATACCGCTATGACCAATGTCATCTTCTGCTGATGCAGGAGTCAGTGCTGTTACATTATGTTATGTTTTTTAATGCAGTTGTTACTCCAAAACAGCCATGTACCAATTTCTGAAATGCTCCCATCTTGGATAAAGCCCACCAGGCAGGTATCTTAAAACTGTTAAATGAAACACTTGAATATGACTGCAGTTTGTTTCATAATGATCCCAAATACATTTGATGGCTACAATGATAAGGCAATATCCCTCACAGTCTGGAGGAAGATTAGCTGCAGTTTGACACACACACGTCTTTCTCAATGCACATATTGATAACATTTCGATTCATAATGGCCAGGCATAGTTTTAAACATGTACAATGGATTCAGAAAGTATTCAGATCCCCTCTCTTTTGGCGCACTTAATTGTGTTTCAATTTTAATTTTAAATAAATAAATTTGCCATTTTAGCTCTTTAATCTATACTCAGTAACCCTTAATGACAAAAGCTAAAGCTAAGCATGTTCATTCCTGGCCAGTACTTGGATGGGAGACCCTCTAGGAAAAGTTTGGGTTGCTCCTGGAAGATGTGTTAGTGATGCCAGCAAAGGGTGCTTACCCTGTGGTCTGTATGGGGATCTCAGTGTCACAGTGTGGTGATGTGCCCTCCTTCAGATGAGACATAAAAGCAAGGTCCTGACTTTCTTCAGTCATAAAAGATCCCAGGGCATTGTTCGTAAAGAGCAGGGTGCATCCTGATGTCCAGGCTATATTGCCATCCATGGTCTAGTTATTCGGGACCCATAATCGTCCATTGTCTCTAATCGGTTATGTCTCCCACCACTTCACCACCTAACAGCAATTGTGTGGTGAGTGTACTGGAGCGTAAAGACTATTTCCGTGTGGGTTTAATATAGTGTACCAAACACCGAAAAATGGCTGCTGTTGCATCAGATGGAGGCTGCCCATTGGTCATGGTTGAAGTGGGTTGCCCACTCTCTATGTTATTATTATTATTATTAATAATAATAATATTATTCTTATACTGTATTTTCAGAAAGGTTTAATGAGAAGTCAAGCAAAATGACACTTTTTGTTGGTATGCAAGCTTTCAAGGCAACTCAGGCCCATTCTTGAGGCAAGATGTAATCATGATTAAATTCTGCCTGAAGAAGGGGCCTGATCTACTTCAAAAGCTTGCATATTGTAATCTTTTTAGTTAGCCAATAAAATGTGTTATTTTGCTTGACTTCTCACTACATCCACAATGGCTAACACAGTACAACACCCTACTACCACAGAAAGTTTTAAAAAATGTATTAAAAATCAAAAGCTGAAATCTCATATTCATAGAAGTTTTTTAAATGATGGGGCTGATAAAAGGAGATATTTACTTGTGATAAGTGGGCACACTTCTTAAGACACAGAGTAAATAATGAAGAAAGGTGTTAATGGTAACAGGATCTCTCTGAGAAGTGCAGGTACGCAACAAAACATCATGAAAAACTGAGAAAAAACAGACAGTAAACCTACAATTTGCAGAAAAGGCAGGAGAGCAACTTTCAGGGCTAGATTGAGAGGAAAAAATAATCAAGCACTGTAGGATAAAATAGAAAATTCTGCCTTATTGTTTTGGGAGTGTGCTGGAGAGGACAGTAGAGCACAAGATTCTGCAGACCTATCTAAATAAAGTGTATATAAAAAAAACAAAAAAACAATTACTTCTGTAACAAAAGAGTCTAGAACTCACCACATCACAAGCACATTGTATGAGCTGCCAGGGACTGTGTATTCCTAAGGCTTTATAGGATTGAGGGCAAGTCGTCCCACCTCTTGGGGACCACACACAAATCACACAGAACATAACAGATTACACATTGACACATGAAAACTAAACAATCGACAATGTTAGGATAAAAAATGAACAAAAAGGAGAGAAATGAGACATTTGAACCTCAGCTTTCTGGCTGAAACGCAACATTAGGTTCCTTATAATGTGCAGGTTTTATTGCTGTTTTTATAATTTGTAATTAGACTTTTTCACATTTGTATGTGTGTATTTTCTGTTATAATCATTTACTGTCCTTTTAAAGTTACATCCATTTCTTATTCATTGTGGGTGAAGCCCAAGGAAGCAAGGCCACCCTGACATCACCAATCCTGAACCCTTCCCTTTGGCTATTTAAGCCAAAAGAAAAAGAGCTCAGGTAGGTTATTTGGGGTCAATTTGGGAGTGCTGCCTTTTTTTTCCATATTTGTGCCACTGTTTTTGGATTTTTGTCTTCTGGATTAAAGTTTTGTTTTAGTTTGTGCCTTTTTAGGCACCTCACTTTCTGGGGGGTATTTTTCGTACATGGATTACTCGTTTAGCCGGATGTAATTGCTGACGATTTGGCGTGATCCTGGATCTGTCGGTTTTTCGAAACTCTTGATGGAAGTGTTGTCATAGCAACACATCCAAATCCTCAAACCTGCTCAGAGCAGGTTTGTTCTAAGTAAACAAGGATTAGCTCACACACTTAATCAGTGTCCGTGCGTGGAATTCATTTAGTCATGGCTTCACCGTTCATGAATGAGTGACCAATTAATATCGGTACGCAAATTACAAGAAGAGAATTTCATATAGAGAGGGTTTTGCGCGATCAGCAAGATCCTTTATTGCTCCCGGAGGAAATTCTTTTCGAAAGATACCACTTTAGCCGAGAGGGAATATTGTATCTCAAAAATTTATTAGGACCTTATATTCGAAGTCAAACTCGGCGAACTCAGGCTCTCGCAACCACACAGACAGTAGGCATTGCTTTGAGGTTTTTTGCAAGTAGCACTTTTTTTATATTCTGTCCACGATGCGGAAAATCTATCTAAAAGTGCAGTTTGCCAGGCAATTTGTAAAGTCTGTTTGGCTCTGAAAAATTTCCTTCGGGTTTTCATAGTGTTTCCTGGACACCTGCATTTGCAGACAATAAAAGAGGCGTTTCATGCCATTGCAGGTAGGTAATACACAGGCAAAAACACCCACAGTTCCATAAAGAATCTCACAATCAGCCTAACATTCTCATTACCAGGATTTCCAAATGTGATTGGGGCACATGGGACTGATCAGAGTGGAGTTTGATCAAACATTATTTGGAAAATGTACCTCTCTTCCTGATGAATAATCAGACATAGTGTCTTCATCAAATATTTGACCTTCGTCAATATCTCGTTGGTCAGACACAGGTTCTAGGGATATGACATTCCCTGCAACTGACCCAAAAAAAAAAGAGGGCTATATGGAACATACATATGGCACACATTGAGGACAAATATATGCAATGACCATCCTTTACCTGAAATGAATTGACTACTGCATCCTGCCACTTCTTCTGAGGAGGAGCTTCCCCCTGGAATGCCCTCAGAAACAGGGCGATGGGCATTTTGCTGGAGAGCCAACTCTTCTGCAGGGGTTAGGTCTGGACCGCGTGGACCTCCACCTGTTTTTTGCTTGTCTGCCTTCTTATTAGCTTTAAAATTAATGTTCTTTACATTATATATGATTCTTTATGTCAACAATTCTTTAAATAATTATATACAATATTTACCAGTTTGAAGTATATTCTTGTACTTCACTTTAACCTATTCCCGTGTTCTCTTTGTGCTCATGTTTGATCTGGAATTATGACATATTAAATAATAATTAATCTGACACATAGGAAATGAAACGCTGCTTTCAGTAAGTACAATGCACACGCGTTTAATTTGTCGTCCACTTTTTGTCAGCCGTCTTTTCTGGTTTGGGCTGCTTTTGCAGTGTTACCCTTTGTGCATATTAAATCTTGAAATTCTTCATGTCCTTCGAATAAAAGGTCTTGCTCCACTTGTGTGAAAAAAAAATGCGCTTGTTCTTTCGTCATTTTGTTACAGCCTATCAAAGACTTGCTGATCATGTTTTCTAGACTCAATATATATGGGCTTTTCAATCAGCGCGGACGCGCGCATTCATCTCGGATGATTAGATCCAGCTAAACTAATCTACTACACGGCTGCGTTTGAAAAATCGACCTATCCCGGATGAGTTTTACCAGCATTAACTCATCCAAGATGAGGCATCTGATCTCGGATGATTTAAGCGATGTATGGAAAATACCCCCCTGCTCTTTTGAACTTTTGTTGTTATTTCTTTGTTTATAAATAAATATTTGCCTTTTTGATGATAAGCTTGAATTTTACTGAGATTCTCTGTCTTGTGAGGCACTTTGGATTCTTCTTATTATTATTATTATGTTAACTTTAATCCAATTTTCCCAATTTTTGGGGCCTAATCATCCCCAAGCATTGATTGGTAGTAATGGGCCCAACGTGTGACCAGAAAACTTTCCCCATACCATTACACTACCATCCCACCATCTTGGACTATTGACACAAGACAGGTTGGGTGCCTGGATTCACGACCCTACCAACTTTGTGCCTCAGCAGAAACTGAGATTCATCAGACAAGGCCACGTTTTTCCATTCTTCAACTGTCCAGCTGTGGTGAGCCCACTTGCAGACTCTGCTTTCTCTTTTTGTCTGACAGGAGTAGAACCTGACATGGTCTTCTGTTGTTGTGGACCCTCCACCTCAAGGTTTGATGTGTTGTGCTTTATGAGATGCTTTCCTGTTCACCATAGTTGTACAGAGTGGGTATCTGAGTAGCCTTTTTTTTTCAGCTCAAACCATTCTGGCCATTCTCTTCTGAGCTCTCTCATCAATAAGACACTTCCGTCTACAGTACTGCCATTCACTGGATGTTTTTTGTTTAACACAGCTGTAATGAAATAAATTCACTCGGAAAAACATCACAAAGAGTTGGGGAATTATAATGTCCATCAGATGTTGTGAAAATCTGAATGAAAAATGATCAAAAAAAAAAAACAAAGCATTTCACAAAATACAGAGTTGACATGAGGATTTATATAAAAAATGGTGACAGGAAATGAGTTGGCAGGAAATGACAACAATACAGAGAGACTGGAAGTGATGTCATTATGGCAGGACCGGAAGTGAGGTTATCAGTAGGAAGCCAGAAGTGACATCATCACGTTGGGACCAGAAAGTGATGTCATCCTTGGGAGACGGAAGTGGGATTGTTGTTGAGCAACCCTTCATCTTGTGGTATATCACTCACCTTAAGGCTTGTTGGCCGCCTCCTAAGCGCATGTGTGTGACACAGCATTCTGAGTAAATTCTAGAGACTGTTGTTCGTGACATATACAGGAGATCAGCAGTTGCTGAAATACTCAAAGCAGCCCATCTGGTACCAACAATCATGCCACGGTTGAAATCACTGAGATTACATTTTTTTCCCCATTCTGGCGTTTGATGTGAACATGAACTGACGTTCCTGACGTTATCTGCATGATTGTATGCATTGTACTGCTTCCATATGATTGGCTGGTTAGATAACTGCATGGATAAGCAGGTGTTCCTAATAATTTGGCTCAGTGAGTGTATAATGAACCAGTTTAGAGTCATGAGTCAACATAACTGGTTGAGAACGTCACACATGTATCCACCAGGCTAAAGGTCAGCCATGCTAACCACTGTGCTACCTTGTTACATCAATTTTTTTCAAAATGAATCAAAATTAAGGATTCTAGTTTTTACAAATGCTGTAAAATTTAGTTTTCCAGTCAAGTCAAATAAGACAACACAAGGCTTATCAGGCTTGCTTATGGAATTGCTTTTCCTTGTGTATTTGGTAACAAAAGCTGTGTGACAGCAGCAATAAGTACATTTTTCCTTTAAATAATTAATTAGCCAATATATTTTAAAACAAAACCAAAAGGACTATGGTATCTCAGTGACAACAAATGTATGCTCTGCTTATCTGTATTGGCAGTGAAAAAGACTTACAGTAGAAATGCTGGCAAGTGGATTATTTACAGTTAGATCCACACTCCCCGAGGTCCTTCAAGCACAGAACATCCTTGAGCCGTCAGTTATCTTGATCCTGCTTACTTTTAAGACAGCAAGCACCTCTTTCTTTTGCAGGGTTTTTGTGAGGCACAGAAGTGGCTGCTGCAAATAATTTATCATGGAAATGAGAATATTAATACAGCAAAATAGTGAGTAAATATTCTTAGTGTTTAGTTTTCAATCTCAGCCTCAGTTCTCTATGAGCAGCTTAGTAAGAATTGGGAAACTATACAGATCATCAGATTTCACAGTTAAAGGGAGACTTGCAAATGCAAAAAGAAAAACAAGAAGAAGGGGGTTTAAGTTAATGTAATTGTTAGATTCCTGGAAAATAAAAAGCACAGCATTTTTAATAGAGAGCATGACAAATAATAATAATAAGGGCATGCAATGAATTATCAAAGGAAATAAAGCCTGAATGCTGAGTTATCTTCTAAGTCAAATAAATCAACCATATGCATATAAAGAAAGAAATAAAAAATAATAAAAAAAAAAACACACAGGCACTGGAGTTCAGAACAGCCCACGCAAACCAGATAAATGTATGTATTGAATTGGTGGTGCATGCTAAACTTTGCCTCCAACCAGTTTGGCTAAGGAATAATTAGATGGCCGCTGGACAAAGCTTTTGAGACTTGCATTGTTTTGTTGTCAGTTAAACCAAGGGCATAGCAACCAGCACATATGGAAAGAAATTAGCATAAAGACAGTCAGGTTACAGCAAAACCTAAAGCTGCAATTACGAAGGCTTCATAGGATGTTTTAAAATCTGTCCTTCCTTCCTCCCAGAAATGAACTTACAAAGTCTAACCATAATTGGCACGATGCAGAATAAGTTCAAACAATATGCAGATTAAAATATTTATATTGTAGAAAAAAAAAATTGACTTTTTTTTTTGTTTTGTTTTGCAAATAGTTCAGAGTGAGGCTCTCAATTCCCATACCTTGGAAAGAATAACAGGATCACAACATTTCTTTGCAGTTTTCTTTACTATGTATGCAATAAAGAAGATTTAGCCCAATATCTCTTATTCAGGACCATGGGGACAGCAGAAAGGGCATCTAGGTTATATGCATAAATAGGTGTAATATTGCATTGTGATTTATACTGTATTATGTTATATGCTAGAGGCATTGATTTTGGTGACTGTCTTTGTTTTTATTATCAACACAATGCCATTTTGGTTACCCATCATCACATTGCCAAACTTGTTATCTTGGGATTCATATCAGTGATGTCACCAGTACTTATAGTATAAATATGGCAGAATGCAGGGTGTCTTGTATCCCCGGTGGATACTTAATACAACAAATCTCTAATGTTAGTTAGCTTATCTTTCTAAGTAGGCCATAGCGTTTTGACCACCGTTCATAGCCAGTTTTGACCACTGCTTCATTTCTGGCTTAACCTCTCAGTTTTTTGATCTTCTCCTGGTTCTACCTACTTGATCACAATAACTTTTTAGGAACCTTAGAAATGCCCTTGGAAGTGTTTGTTAAGTGTTTTTAACAAAGACTGTGGTAGTTAAACCCCAGTTCAAGAAAAATAATCCTGTCCTTCAGCTTTAGACCTATTTCTAACATTTCCTTTTTAAGTAAAATTCTACAAAACACTGTTTTTCAGAAATTAGATTATTTCTTGAATAAGCATTATATTCTTGATACGTTTCAGGTATTAGACTAAATCATGTTACAGAAACTGTTTTTGTTAAAGTAGGAAATGACTTGTGGACTAGTGCTGAAACACTTCATATATCTGTTCTTGTTCTGTTAGATTTGAGTTCAGCATTTAAAAACATAGATTACAATATTCTTAAAAAATCTCTTGTAGACAATGAATGGATCCTGTGGTGGGTTGGCACTCTTGGTTCCTGCCTTGTGCCCTGTGTTGGCTGGGATTGGCTCCAGCAGACCCCCGTGACCCTGTGTTCGGATTCAGCGGGTTGGAAAATGGATGGATGGACAATGAATGGATCTCGCGGCCAGTGTCTTAAATTGGTTTAAGTCTTATTTAACAGGTAAATAATTTTTTGCTATTTGTGGTAATTGTAGTTCGGAGGTCCATGGTATTGTATCCAGTGTACCACAAGGATCTGTTCTAGGTCTGCTGTTATTTTTAATCTACATGGTCAGATTATGCCAGATTTCTGAAAAGACTAGGTGAAGTACTACAGCTATGCAGATGACACACAGCTTTACTTATCTGTAGCACCTGATGACTCCTCAGGTTGAATCATTGACATTTATTTCTGAATGGATGAGTAGTAATTTTCTCAAGCTAAATAAGAAAAAAAAACACATCTTAACCATTGGTAAAATAGAAATAATGAGGGTATTAGAATGAAACTTGATCCCTTAGCATTAAAAGTCAAGGAAGAAGTAAATAATTGAGGTGTATTAATGGACTCCGATCTAACCTTTAACACTAGAATTCCTGAAGGCTGCGAAAAAACTTGTAATTCCGGGCCATCTTAAATTCCTTCGCACCTTTCCATCAGCATCTTTTGTTTTGTAAATGTGTCGATCAGCACAAGCAGCCTGCTGTCCCATCCCCCTACCGCAGCACCTCAACTTGGGCAAAAAGTTCTCCCAGCTCTGTAAGCCCAGAACCCTTATCCTCAACTGAGTTCACCTCTGTTATAGCACATCTTTACTTGAAAACAGTAGATCGGGGGAGCGTGAATGCGACTGAGAGAATAAAACTGAATAAAAAAAATTTAAAAAACGCTAACCTTTGCAAGTACCATAAATTTACACTGGCTGTTACAGACTCAAACCAAATGCATGTTTTTATACTATAAATAGTAACAATAAGAGTAGCTCACTACTCAAAACGGTAATTCTGGGAAGCAGGAAGACTCAAACTTACGAACTCCTGATTATGAGTGAGCAGCTCTTACTGTTGCACCACCCAAGCAGCCATGTCAGTATCATACCCTAACCCAATTTCTTTTTCTTCGGTTATATTTTTAAATAAAACAGCACTTGTTTTGTTACAAATGTACCTTTTGTGAAAGTGTTTATTTGACATTTGGACGTCAGCCTTCACACAGTATACACTTCATGTCAAAAGTTTGTCATTAGTACTGTAACATGAATAAAGTTTCTTTTAGGTATTTGTTCAACATTTCTTGCATTTCTCACATATCCTGTCATCCTACACTTACACAGATCATTGTAGACACGGAACACACATGAAATGCATGTGTTCCAAATAATGATATATTATTTACCCTATACAACTCCTGGCACCTCACACTGAGATAAACAAGACTTGAGCTGGGAGTTTGCCTGAGTTGAGCTGTGGGGTTGGGGGGATAGCAGGCTGCTTGTGCTGATCGACACATTTACAAAACAAAAGATGCTGATGAAGAAGGGAGGGGATTTAAGGTGGGCTTCAGGGATTCTAGTGTTAAATGTAACCTTTTTAACATTGCAAGATGATAAGAAATGAATTTGTGCATTTGTTTTTAGTCCACTGGATTACTGTAATTCACTCATAACAGGAATACCTAAGAAAGACATCAATTGATTGCAAATAGTGCAGAATGCAGCAGCAATAGTCTTAAGCAGAAAAAGAAAATTTGAGCACATCTCACTAAACTCTAAAACTTTTAGTCTAAAACACTAAACATAAAACTGTAACTAATCTTACTTCTTTCTATAATGTGGAATATCTGTCCCCTACATTCCAAGTTGTAACCTTAGACCCTTTAATAGTAATCTGCTTATTATTCCACGAGCTAAGTAAAAAAGAAGTGGTAAGTTGGCCTTTTGCTAGAATACTCCAAAAAACCTGAAATACTTTACCAATAGAGAGAATGGGAAAGGTGCTATATGAATAAAATGTATTATCATCATCATCATCATCATTATTATTGTTATTATTATTATTATATCCCAGGCTAACACTGTGGAACATTCAAACAAAATGTTTGAATCCACTTTTTATTTTTTTTTTATAGATGCATCTTAGTTATACTTCTAATAAACTACAAACATATAAATATCATATTCTTCAGGCATTCACAACCATTACTAACCTCTGTTTTTGTCAGCTTTCTTCTCCAATTTTTCTGTGGTGACATTTTGATTAAAGTACTGTGCAGCCACTTGTAATGTTGGGACAAACAATATTCCAACTGCAAACAAGAGCCACTGTATTGAATCCTCTAGGATAAAGCCTAAAAAAACAATAAGGAACTACGTAAAAAAATTACGTTAGGTAGAAAGCCCAGTGAGAGCTGGGTGGTCTTTTGGTCTTCGAACCCCTGCAGATTTTGTATTTTATTCTAAAAAATAAATTTTTAGAATTATTTTTTTATCCTCACTTGCCATCTGACCATAGCAACAGACTTATCATTAAGATTTAAAATTGAATATACATTAAGACTCTTCTTTTTCTATTATTTGTATATCTGTGTTATGTAAGTATGTATTTACTTATTCTTATCTATTACTTTTGGTATGCTATTTATTCATTCTTATTTTATCTATTTCTACTTTGCTTTTTTGTATTTCTTTCTTTCTTGTCTTATAACACTCTTTGAGATACATTCTTTGTATAAAAATGTGCTATAGAAATAAATGATATTATTATAGGCTGGAACTGGGTTTCCATTGTTCCTGTTGTTGTGAGTAGGCAAAAAAAACATAGCAAAAAGGGTGAAACACCTTCAGACCTCTAAACCAGACCAAGACCTTCACTGGCCCGCCTAGAGATAGGTCTCACCCCATGCAGCTTGGCTCAAAACTCTACAGACTGGCTACAGCCTGCATTTGCTCAAAATGAGGGAATGGCTTTTAACCTCATTACAATTGCATTCTATTCTAAAAAAACATGAAAAAAACATTGCATATTTTTTGCCATAAAAATACACTTATTAAATCTCAAAAGTATAATAATGATACAAATAACAATAGTACTGCGGTGGGTTGGCACCCTGCCTGAGTCTGGTTCCTGCGTTGTGCCCTGTGTTGGCTGGGATTGGCTCCAGCAGACCCCTGTGAACCTATGTTCGGATTCAGCGGGTTGGAAAATGGATGGATAATAATAGTAATGATGAATAAAAATAATAATATGAAATGAATAATAACCAAAAATAATAATAACAGTACCACCACCTAATCAAAGAACTATGATGTCCCTACACTGATGGATTAAAGACCTGGGGCCTCATGTATAAACGGTGCATACGGACATAAATGTTGTGTAAGAACGTTTCCACGTTCAAATCACGATGTATAAAACCTAAACTTGGCGTAAAGCCACGCACATTTCCAAGGTAGCTCATACCCTGTTGTACACAAGTCCTCTGCTCGGTTTTGCAGACTGACGGCATAAAGCGTCAAAGCAGTGCTACTGTTCCTGTGTGGTTATCCTTTCTTTTTTTAGATGCACATCCCTGACGCGGCTATATAAGTACACTGAAATTAACCGCATATTGTTTATTAGTTTAAGGCATCTGATTGTAATTAACCTATAACAATATAATGGTCCACAGAATGGTCAAACTATTCCAAATACCATCACTGCTTTAGCGTTGTTATTCTCACTGCACCTTCTTCTTCTTCTTTCAGATGCTCCCGTTAGGTGTTGCCACAGCGGATCCATATTTTCCATATTACTCTCACTGCACCACTCGGAATATTTATATCATTATATCTGAGTGTGAATCACAGCTGTACAGCAGCTGATCGGAAAGAGAATTATCGGTATACAGCATCAAGCACACGCTGCCTCAGCCATGCTGTCTATTGAACTGCTCTCATATGACAAACGCTTCAGAGTCTTTCCTGTACTGTTTCATCCCAAGAACTCTAAACGCACTCAATCAGTCCATCAAGTGCTCCTTGTAGAACTGTTTGTACTTATAAGTACAATTACGTCAGTGTAAACTTGCGATACAGTTATAATATTGCACAACCTGAGCCACTTTATGAAGCGTATATTTACATATGATGACAATATCATTTTTAAGATGAAATGCAGCAAAATATGTTTATTATATTATACAGATAAAACTTTAACTACACGGTGCCGCAGCGCTAGCGAGGAGCTAGCGCTCCGTTCATAGATTGTTCTTGCCTCGCGCTGTATTCTTGCTGGTGCTGACGCGACACTGGAAGGATAGACGGATAGAATAATTAAACATGTACTACGAATATATTTTGATGTTCCTTAAAAGTTTTGAAGAATCGGCATTCTAAGTTTACAGATGGCTTAACATCTATTACAGAGCTGATTGTGTGGCGATTGGGAATTTGGAGAAAGAAAAGTAAGGACAGGAATTGGAGGTTAGTACGTTTGAAAGAGTCAGTACTGCTACAATAAAGTATTTCATCGACGGTCGCACATGGTGCAGCAAGCATCTTGTGTAAGACATAAGCAATCATTGCGCCACCATGTTCCCATGTTTAATAACATACTTTAACTCCTGTCATCACGAAAATGATATCACGTATACATCTCAGTATTTTAATTATTCAGAGAGCTGAAATATCACAAATGTAATGGATTCTGTGTCCTGTCGGAGGAAGAGAAAGCCCGGAAGCATGTAGTGATTCACACACATAGAGCACATAGAAGATCAAATACAAAACAAAGCATTTAACATGCTACTTTAGTTACGATGGGATTGAGAAACTAGTAAATTAAACAATTTTAAGATGAAGTTTTTGATGTTCTACTTTAAAGTGGAAATTTCGAGATTAAAATTGACATTTCATGCTTTTTTCCCACTGTATGCCTTTTTTTTTCTCTGTACCCTAATAAGCTTTCATAAGACACTCAGACGGTGGGCTACGACTCGCCTTTTCATGGCGACTTTGATATGTGACAACTTCTTTTTTATTTCGGGCACTGTGCGACTTTGTGAACGTGAGCTTTCGAGTTTGTCCGACACGCTGTCACTCGATCAATTTCCTTTGTTGTTTATACCACTGTTTAAATCAACAAATAGTATGTTTTTCCTTGCCTCCACTTGGTATTCGCTGAAATTCTTCTATTTTTCCCCTCTTGCTTTTGCCATTGCCTTTTCAAAGAAGGCTGAGCTTAAAGGCTATTTATATAGATTTGCATATTCAAAGAGGCGTAATTCTGGGAGGAGTTGGGGCGGGACAGCAGGCATGTGCATGTGTGTTACTTTTCACGCTGACCGGGATTTATGGAGCGGAAGAACGTGGAAATTGGCATTCACACAGATTTATGCATCTGGATTTTTTGTGCGTAAGCGCATTTCCGTTTTTGTGCTTACATCATGTTATAGTGTGAGTTCTACGCATGGCGTTATGCATGAAGCCCCAGACCGTCATCATCAAGTCCTTCCATGTGAACCCTGAATACCATGAGGACTGATTGATATCATTTATGTTAGGTAGAATGCCTAGAGGGGGCTGGGCAGTCTCATGGCCCGGAACACCTACAGATTTTATTTTTTCTCCAGCCATCTGGAGTTTTTTTGTTTTTTCTGCCATCCCTGGCCATCGGACCTTCTTTTATTCTATGTTAATTAGTGTTCTCTTATTTTAATTCTTATTTTGTCTTTTTTTTTCCTTTCTTTTTCATGTAAAGCACTTTGAGCTACATTATTTCTATAAAAATGTGCTATATAAATAAATGTTGTTGTTGCTGTTGTACTAATGATGCCAAAACAATATATAATCTCAAAATGAGTCCTTTCTGTGATAAATGTTAAAACACGGTGAAAGACACAATCCAACGTCCCACAGTTGGGACAATAATAGAGTGATTCTTTTCGGATTTCCTTTCCAGATTTATCATTTTTTGAACAGCATACTGCACAGGTACAAGTTGGATTTTGTATTTTTTCTGTTGGAGGCATTTAGTCAATAAAAATGTCTACCAATAAGATGCTGTGGATTGATCCGCGATGTCATGGGTCGACTGCGTCTCTTTAGCGATAGTGTAGATAGTGGATGTATGGCAATGATTTGTTCTACAAGCTGGCATGTAAAGTTTGCATGAGATACAGTTTTGCCAATTTTTGTTTGCCTAAGATGAGAGCATTCTAAATGCACTGTTCCACCAGAAGATGAAATAAGTTTTTGTAGTATTTCTTTTGTTGTCTGCACATAATGGGATAAAAAGTCAATTTTTAATCTGTACGATATACGCTGTCCATTGTGCTATTGTAGTCGACCACAACACAAGGCTTTGTAACCTGCTTGTTGCCTTTTCCTGTACAGTGACTGTAGCTGCATTATGTACAGTGCTAAGAAGACAAACATCTTCCTTGTCTTTCCATTTCAGTGCAAACACTTTACTCTTTTGCCAAGCTACGAGTGCACCTTGCTGTAATTTAGCTCTGCCAAAGTCTTCAGGCATGCTATGATGGTTGGGACGCACTGTGCTTTCTTTACATCAAAATGTCAAATATCCCTGGCAAAAATTGTCCATGGTCACACAGTAACCTTGATCCAGCACAGTATCTATCAAAGTTGGCACTGATGACATAGCAACGCCCGACTTATTGTATTTTGGATCAGACATTGTCCCTTTCCCCATATACAGAACCAAAGTTCTAAATGTATCCCGTTTTAGATTCACAAAGCTTGTACACATTTATGCCAGATTTTGCTCTTTTTGACACGATGTACTGTATCCATGACAGTCTGTCCTTATAAGCCATGAGACTTTCATTGATGTTGACATCATGGTCCGTAATGTAAACACTCCAACACTAACTACAGTCATATCATCCTTGGTCTTAGAAATATTTGGCTGTAAAAAGGAACAACCACACCACCAAACAGACTCATCAACAATAGGTCCATGGCTGTCCACCTAACCTTGTGAAAGACTCCCAATGACATCTGCATATCTCAGGATATGTCTATGCTTGTGTGGACTCCGGCATTCATTTGTGTACAGACAGCAGCCCTGAGTTGATCCTGTAGATAAGTTAAGACTTTCAGAAAAATGAACATGGTGTCAGCCAAGACAAGTGTGAGCAGCAGACACAAGTGTTCGATGGGTGCTATGATACTGTTGGGTTTCTGTTGTTTCCAGAACACCATTGAAGTTGCAGTTACAGAACTCATTCACCCTCAGCCTCTCTGCTTTCAAGTTAGCCTCTGACATAAGAAAGGTAAGACTTAATGTTTGAAGTCACACAACTTCACACTTTTTTAAATAATGTATCAAAAAATGGGTTTGGTTAGGAATTAAAATAATGAAGGATTTTTTACACCATCATGCAGTGAGGAGTAAAATGGTTCATGCAAAACTGAGTTGGCAGTGAAAATCAGAAAATTTGAATTTGAATAAAAAACTAAAATTAATGCTGTTTCATCTCCAGTGAAATTCATGCCATTGACACAACAAAAAAAGGTCTTTATTAAAAATATGTTTATTTCCAGTCTGGGAGATTTTTATGTATTTATTCTGCATACACCTGCCTGTTATTTAGCATTGTCTTTATAAAGAAAAAAAAATCACCAGATTCTTTTTCTGTTTGTTGGACGATCAGAAATAAGTTGTGCTTATATTGGTAAGAGGATGGTCACTTTGCCAATTATGATTACAATATTTTTGATTACAATCCTAAAGATATATTGGAGACAGATATAAAACTCAAAGCTCCACGGTACAAGGAATGAGTGAACCCACATTTGCAGTAACGAAGAAACAGGTAAGAGCAGTTGCTAGAAAACAGGGTAGACAAGTGACTTTCTATGTCGTAGTGAATTTTCCAGTAGAGAAAACAAAGTAACTGCGGTGGGTTGGCACCCTGCCCAGGATTGGTTTCTGCCTTGTGCCCTGTGTTGGCTGGGATTGGCTCCAGCAGACCCCCGTGACCCTGTGTTCGGATTCAGCGGGTTGGAAAATGGATGGATGGATGGAAAACAAAGTAATGTGCATGATGGTGCATTCTGGGGGATCTTCCTGTGGAAAACAGGCAACAGTCTGCAGTCATATTTGGGCCTGGATTGTAATGCCTCATTTATAATAGTAAGGTGAGTTGTTATATGTACTTTCACAATCCCATTTGCAGTTCATTCTCTGATTACAGATGGAGACACCAGAAAATTTTGTCAACTGTACTTCCCACCCAGAATATGTTAAACTGGATGCTGCAGCTGTATCTGGAGTTCTTTAATATCGGTCATTAACGAAGTCATGAGCAGATAGATGTTTACGGGTCTTTAGATTGCCTTCAGGTTATAGGCTTAACCTATGACAGTGCTACCATTGTTACGTTTTTGAGCCAGCAAAGGCACAGCTGTAGTCTAATGGATTATTTTAATGCTACTGGGAAATGCAGTATGTAAGTATTTATTTATGAAGGACAAGAAGGTCAAAGGAGGAGGAGGAGGTTGGGAGCATGCGCTGATAGTGAGTTGCCGCACCCACCACACAACAAACCACCTGGACTGGGACCTGAGTTCAGCAGGTGACACCTCGGCACCACACTGGAACAGTGTGAGGTTTTTTACAATGACTGGGGTGCTAATCCTGTCACCAACCCCCAAGTTTTCCCTGTAAATTGGAGGACCAGCTTAGAGGGCTGGATGCAGATTAACGTCATACCCAGGATGAAGCAATAACAGGTTATGGGCCTTGCACAAGGGCTCAGCGGAGTAGAGTCACTTCTGGCGTTTACGGAATTTGAACCGACAACCTTTCGATGCTGTAAATGAAGTATGTTAAATGACATAACGTTTTGGTTGTAAAGCCTTCATCAACTGTAAAGTAAAATCAGTTAACATATATAGGAGAAGAAGGAAGGAACAAATCAGGGCAGATGAAAGAAGAAAAGGTGAGAGCAGGTGAGAAAGAGGAGCTGAAGAGAGAAGATGAAGGGAGAGATTAAAAAGTTAGTTGGTTATTAACACCTGGAGAAATATCTGATCCCGGGCCGGGAAAAGGGTCTTTGAAGTCCTGTGAAAGAACACATCCAGAGAGTTCAGTGTGATTATTATCAAGGGACGTGAAGCGATCCAGAGGCATTACTTGATTTTCAACTCACTGTTGCTTTGGAGAAATTAGGTGAATTGGTTTGACAAGTTTTGTTCGGCTGAATGGCCTGTCTAAGTTTCATGGCAATATTTTTGCTTTTGTAAAGTGCCAGGTGAGATTTTATGTAAACACTGTGTGTTTGGCACACTGGGAATTATGCTGTCAGTCGTTTAGCATCAGTAACCTACTGTGACATTCCAGACAGCTTGGTCATTAATAGAACAATTTTGTTTACAACAGGCTGTTCAGCCCAACAAAGTTTTATGTTTTTCTGTTCTCTTGGACAAATGTAGCCAGTTTTCATCAAATAAAATCTGAAAGGTGTTAACGTATAACTCGTTACACATAACATGCTTAGTTAGTCTGACAGCTGCTCTCACGTTGATACCATCTTTCAACCTGCTCTAGGACTCTTGGAAGCAAGCTGTTTGGCTGCAGCACTCAGAGAGATCTTACAGATGGAGCTGACACTCCCTGTCAAGATTTGAGACAATATCCTGCAAAAAATAACAAAATCACTCCTTGCCCACCGTCTTTCATGTGACAGGCTCTGTCTAACTTATTATAGTAGCCTGATTGTTTGAAATACACAGAATTGTTCTCTGGATTACTATTTATCCCTGTAATTTTACTTGGCTTAGCATGTTATATAGAGTATCTAGTTTGTGTATATTAGTTGCCAGTTGAATGACTTCCCAGGTATATAGATGTCTATATGTCTATAAAAGCGCATATTAAACAAATAAATGTAAACCAAAATTTTCAAATGACTACACTATTTTTTGTGAATTTGCACAAGTTAAGGTAAGGCAAGATAAGCCAATTGTTTGCTTATGAAACCAGATCATTTTCATCTAGTTTTCAAAATTCAGAATCATGTTATTCTGCATGTTTTCGTGAGCATCATTTGCCTATTTACATCTTAAAGTAAGACATGGCTCGCCTAACAGTATACAGTAATTTATCATGTGAAGTGGGATATTTTCAAAGGAACAAGACTGGTAAGTCATTTATCAAATATGTCTGTTTGGAGTATAGGTAGAAGCAGCCATGTCTTTTGCTTTGTTTCACTTCTGTCAGAAAGCTCTGATCAGATACCACAATTTTAGAAAAGGTTTAAGATGTCAACAATATAAATCCATTCAGCGTGTGATCAATTGCTTCCTAATTGTTATGAGAATTCCACAAGGATATAGAAAAACAGGATTAGATATGCACATCATTAAGAGCACTATGGTTTGACTGTCTTTATTCTTAATATATTAAACGTCTATCTATGACAGCCATACTGTATATAACACTAGGAAGATCATTTCTGAAGGCATTATGTTGGAAGAACAAAAAAAAAACAATTTCTAATGTTTGCTCTAGTAAATTGCCCTATTTTTTGGAAGTGTGGCATACCAACATAAAAAGTGTACCATTTAGTTTGGGTATTTCCTGATCCACTATTAGTAGTAATGCCAACACAAAAAACAATTTTATCTAAAATTAAGTTTTTGCAATATTTAACCTCGGTGCTGACCAGACACGCAACGAAACTGGCAAGTGGAGCTAAAAAAGATCTCCTGCAGTCCAGGTGGATGAAACGGGATTGGGGGAGTATGAAATCATTGCACAATAATTGTACATCAAAAATTAATATCTCCATTATCAGCTATGCATAGTCAGACAGAAATTAATTTATACCCCTTTTGATTAGCTAATGAGAGACGTCCAGCACCGCGTCCTCGCTTTGTGTATCGCTGTTTGCACCTGTTATCTTTAATTACACCCAACCAAGAAGACATTGAGTAGAACCAAGTAGTGGTTCAGCACTCACTTAGCGCTGCTGGTACAAAAAATACATAGAAACAGAAATATTACTGTTATTTGTAGAGTTATGAGATCTCATATGTCTTCCATCTCTGCACTACTCAGTATTACTACATTATATAGCCTTGCTAATGATACCTTGTAAGATTTAAATATTGGCAATATAAAAGAGATGATAGTTTTCCACTCCATCTGGAATGAGTCCAATGTACATGTTCTTCAGTACTGTTAAGGTCTTGATTAACCCGCTCAATCAACGTCTGACCATGATCTATTGAATACATCTAGTGCTCAAACCCTCAATCACCTCTTGTGACTGACACTATCGGCCAGGAGAAGATGCCGTCAGATGGTATACAACTTTCATTGAATGTTTCAACCCTTAACCACAACATCCTCCAGTTGGCGGGTCGGCAGTGGTAGCCAGTCACTGAATATCTTCTCTTGGCTTCCAGCTCATTTCCTCCCACCCACTACAGAGCCAAAAAGAGGAACTTTCTCCTGTTTTCCCAAACCTGTGAGCTGCTATTTTCTGCTCCCTTACTTCTATCCCCGGGGCTGTGAACATCTTCCACACACATTGTGCTGGGAAACCTCTACAACCTACCTCGACTGGAAATAGCCAGACATGACACCCTTTGTTCCTGCATTGTTGGACCAAATCCTGAAACTTGGTGGCCTTCCTCTCCGAGGTTCTCTTCACATCCATCTCCCCACTGAATAATCAGTTCTATCGGAATGTGATTTATCTGAACTCCCACCTTGGAACAGAAGAACTGCTGAAATTAAAATCTAAATATTTCTCCTTGAAAAATATCCAGCAATTGAGGTAGGAAGCTTCTTTCAGGAAATAAAGTGTGTCTTCTTAGAAAATCAGTCTATCACTATAAGGATGATAGTAAAATCATGTGAAGAAGAAAGATTTATGATAAGAGTAAGTGGTTGCAATAACCCCAAAGGGAAACCATAACTTGCCTCACTGAACTGAGCATGCTACTGGCTACTGTAAAGTCCTTAATGTCTTACCACGTGTTTTCCATGGAAAGTATCTTTTTATAAACTCAGGTGCTTGAGGCAGTGACAATGGGAAGAACATCACCATGCTAAATATGTTCATCTGTTATACAAAATTCATCAGGGACATTATTAGGACTATTCTGAGGAGATACATTGATTTCTGTCATGTTTAAACTGGGCTTTATTCAGTTTCATGGGTTCATTGATCACATCAGACAGAGTGTGTGGATTTATTGTG
Organism: Erpetoichthys calabaricus; assembly: GCF_900747795.2. NCBI lineage: Eukaryota > Metazoa > Chordata > Cladistia > Polypteriformes > Polypteridae > Erpetoichthys > Erpetoichthys calabaricus. Next base: position 28,547,089 of record NC_041401.2, read on the forward strand.
AGTGTCAAAGGACCAGGGGCCTCATGTATAAACGGTGCATACACACAGAAATGTTGCGTACGAACGTTTCCACGCTCAAATCCCAATGTATAAAACCTAAACTTGGCGTAAAGCCATGCACATTTCCACGGTACCTCATACCCTGTCATACGTAATTTCTCCTCTCGGTTTTGCAGACTGGCGGCACCCAGCGTCAAAGTAGTGCTACTGTTCCTGTGTGGTCACCCTTTCTTTCTTAGATCCACATTCCTGACGCGGCTTTATAAATACACTGAAACTAACTGCATATTGTTTATTAGTGTAATGCATCTGATTGTAATTAACCTGCGGCAATATAATGGTCCAGGGAATAGCCATAGTATTCCAAATACCATAACTGCTTTAGCGTTGTTACTCTCACTGCATCTTCTTCTTCTTTCTGCTGCTCCCGTTAAGGGTTGCCACAGCAGATCATCTTTTTCCACATTACTCTCACTGCACCACTCGGAGTATTTATATCACTGTATCTGAGTGGGAAATCACAGCAGCAGATGATTGGAAAGAGCATTATCGGTATACAGCATAAAGCAGACGCTGCCTCAGCCACGGCAAAACGCTTCAGAGACCTTCCTGTACGGACTTTGCGGTTTAGAAAACGTTTCATCCCAAGAACTATAAATGCACTCAATCAGTCCATCAAGTGCTCCTTGTAGAACTGTTTGTAATTATAAGTACAATTACCTCACTGTAAACTTGCACTACAGTTATAATACAGTGATCCCTCGCTATATTGCGCTTCGCCGTTCGCGGCTTCACTCCATCGCGGATTTTATATGTAAGCATATTTAAATATATATCGCGGATTTTTTGCTAGTTCGCGGGTTTCTGCGGACAATGGGTCTTTTAATTTCTGGTACATGCTTCCTCAGTTGGTTTGCCCAGTTGATTTCATACAAGGGACGCTATTGGCAGATGGCTGAGAAGCTACCCAACTTACTTTCTCTCTCTCTCTCTCTTGCGCTGACGTAGGGGGGTGTGAGCAGGGGGGCTGTTCGCACACCTAGACGATAGGGACGTTACTACCTTCTGTGTGCAGCTGCTTCCTGAAGGACATGCTGCACGGTGCTTCGCATACTTAAAAGCTTGAAGGGCACGTATAGATTTTTGCTTGAAAAACAAACTCTCTCTCTCTCTCTCTCTCTCTCTCTCTCTCTCTCTCTCTCTCTCTTTGTCTGCTCCTGACGGAGGGGGTGTGAGCTGCTTTGTGCCGCGGTGCTTCGCATACTCAAAAGGCAAACAGCCCTATTGATTTGTTTGCTTTTGTCTCTCTCTATCTCTGTGACATGATCTGCTCCTGACAGGCACTCCTTTGAAGAGGAAGATATGTTTGCATTCTTTTAATTGTGAGACGGAACTGTGATCTCTGTCTTGTCATGGAGCACAGTTTAAACTTTTGAAAAAGAGACAAATGTTTGTTTGCAGTGTTTGAATAATGTTCCTGTCTCTCTACAACCTCCTGTGTTTCTGCGCAAATCTGTGACCCAAGCATGACAATCTAAAAATAACCATATAAACATATGGTTTCTACTTCGCGGATTTTCTTATTTCGCGGGTGGCTCTGGAACGCAACCCCCGCGATGGAGGAGGGATTACTGTATTGCACAACCTGCGCCACTTTATAAAGGGCATATTTACATATGATGACGATATCATTTTTAAGATGAAATGTAGCAAAATATGTTGATTATATTATACAGATAAAACTTTAACTTCATTTAAATAATCTGTATTGTTAATAATTAAACATGTGAGGACACGGTGCCGCAGTGCTAGCAAGGAGCTGGCGCTCCGTTCACGGATTGTTCCTGCCTCGCACTGTATTCTTTCTGGTGCTGGCGTGACACTGGAAGGATAGATGGATAATAATTTAACATGTACTACAAAGATATTTCAATATTCCTTAAAAGTTTTGAAGAATCTGCGTTCTAAGCTTACAGATGGCTTAACGTCTATTACAGGACTGCTTGTGTGGCGAGTGGGTACTTGGAGAAAGAAAAGTAAGGACAGGAATTGGGGGTTAGTATGTTTGAAAGAGACAATACTGCTACAATAAAGTATTTCATTGAAGGTCGCACATGGCGCAGCAAGCCTCTTGCGTGAGACATGAAGAAGCACTGCACCACTGTGTTCCTATGTTTAATAACATGCTTTAACTTCTATCATCATGAAAATGATATCACGTATACATCTCAGTATTTTAAGTATTCAGAGAGCTGTAATATTACGAATGTAATGGATTCTGTGTCCTGTTGGAGGAAGAGAAAGGCCACGAGCACGTAGTGATTCACACACATAGAGCACATAGAAGATCAAATACAAAACAAAGCATTTAACGTGCTACTTTAGTTACGATGGGATTTGAGAAACTAGTATATTAAACGATTTTAAAATGAAGTTTATGATGTTCTACTTTAATAACAAAATAAACTACGTGATTAAAGTGGAAATTTCGAGATTAAAGTTGACATTTTGTGCTTTTTTCCCATTGTTTTTTTTTTCTCTGTACCCTAATAAGCTTTCATATGACACTCAGACACTGAGCTACGTCTCGCCTTTTCATGGCGACTTTGATATCTGACAACTTCTTTTTTATTTCGGGCACTGTGCGACTTTGTGAATTTGAGCTTTTGAGTTTCTCCGACACGCTATGTCACTCGATCAACTTTTTCCTTGCCTTCACTTGGTATTCGCTGAAATTCTTCTATTTTCCCTCATGCTTTTGCCATTGTTTTTTCACAGAAGGCTGAGCTTAAGGGCTATTTATATTGGTTTGCATATTCAAAGAGGCGTAATTCTGGGAGGAGTTGGGGTGGGACAGCAGACGCGTGCACATGCGTTATTTTTCATGCTGACCGGGATTTATGTAGCGGAAGAAAGTGGAAGTTGGCATTCGCACAGATTTATGCATCTGGATTTTTTGTGTGTACGAACATTTCCGCTTTTGTGCTTACGCCATGCTATAGTGTGAGTTCTTCGCACTGCGTTATACATGAGGTCCCAGATCTGTGGGGTGTTGCAGTGGTGATTGTTCTTCTGGAAGTTTCTCTCAGGTTCTTTGCAGCTGATCCATCAGGTGACCATCAGGTTCTTCATAATCTCACTTACTACGGCCCTTTCCCAAGATCTGTGTCTCAACACAATCCTGTCTCTAAGCTCTACAGACAATTTCTTCAAAATCATGGCTTGATTTTTCCTCTGACAGGTATCATCACGAGTGAAACCTTCTACAGAAAGGTGTGTGTCTTCCATAATCAGTCCAATCAGCTGGATTGACCACAGGTGGACTCCAAACAAGGTGAAGAAACAACTCAACAGTAATCAATAAAACTGGATGCAGCTGAGCGCATAGGATCTGAATACTTGTGTCGAAGTAATATTTCACTTTTAGTTTTAATAGATTTTATTGCTTTGTCTTTCTACAATATAAATGATGTCAGATGAGGGAAAAATAATGCAAATGATGTTAATACAAGTCTGCAACATAGCAAAGTTTGCACTTTGTAATACTGTATAGTTCATAGATGGCATGATGGTGTGGTGGTGCTGTGTCACAACTCTAGAGACAGCCCAGGTCACAAAGTGTATCGGGTTTACATTTTCCTTCTTTGTCCCACTGAGCTTTCTTTGAATACTCCAGACTCCCATCCTATAGTTATTAGAATCATGAGTGAGTTCAAACTGATCTGCCATGCATGGCTGTGTATCCTTTTGATGATCTGATTTCCTTTCCAGAGTTGAATCCTGTTTTGTGCCAGTGCTGCCAGGATAGGCCTGGCTCCTATATTTTTGCAATAGTTACAGTGTTCTAGAAAATGGACACATAGATGAACAGGGTGACTCCATTTGCTGTTTTCATCTAAATGTTTAAATGTTTCTAAGTGCATTAGACATATTATTATTTAAAATGTTGCAAAATAAAATTAAGCCCCACATCAGTCTTCTAGGGTCCACTTTCTCATTGAAGTATTCTCATCACACTTATCTTGAAGACGAAAGCCAGTTCATCCTTCTCTCCTAGCAGTCCTTGCATCCTCAATGTTACATTTTTGACATTATATGAGTCACCCTGAGACTTGAGGTATGCTGTATACTAAAGTTACTTTTGCCTGTTTAACCCAATAACTAAATTTATTCCTTGGGAATTGACAATAATCCAGCACAAATAACTCATGAATGCAAAATTAACACCAATTAGTGAAAAAGGCCACACATAAGTGCAATACATATCACTAAGTGTACATATTTTGTCTCTTATTTTTGAACATTCCTCTGACAAAATTTGAACTTGAAGCCGATGTATTTCTATTAGAAATTCTAAATAGCTGGGTAGGTGGCATTGTGGGATAAAATAGAAATATTCTTGGGGTTTAAGTGAGGGTGCGGTCATTTTCTTATTGACCACAAATAGGATTCAAACAGGACTGTAGAATGCTCCAGTAGCTCTGCAATTGCCCATCTGGCATTTGTCAGATATGCCAGATGGCTGGTCTCAGCCTGGGAGATGCGTGCAATAAATCCAGCTGAAAGTCTCCGTTAGCATGGATGGCATCACTTTAGTTGACTTTACCCTGTTGCAGAAACATCATTTAAATCCTCTAGGGTGTTAAGGATACAATGTTTTTAACTTGTATGATAATTTTTCATTAATCAAAAAGTACCAAATACAATGACATACCGTTCACTTGTAATAAAACATGACAGTCTGTAAAAATACTAATTGATCAAATTTTTAAATTAAATTTCTTCATATACTGTAAATGAAAGATAAACATTACTGCTGAAATCAGAGATACTTACAATTAAGTGTTTAAATTTGGGAAACCAAACTAACTGTTGCCAGCAACACACTGCCTAATGATACTTTTCTCGCAAAACAGATGCTTTTTTAGACATTCTAAGGGAATGACAACTAAAATGATCAAATAACAAGTAAAGTGTTTGTTAAAAAACTATGAATTTCCTAATGCTGAAATGTTATTCTGTATTTTTGATAGTTCTATTATTCAGATGAAACCAATATTTTTAAAATGGAATTCAATGTGAATGGAAGGCTTCAATAGGACATCTACACATAAATGCTGTTGGATGAGGAGATATTCTTGACAATGAAAAAATAATTCCACCTCTGGTAGACCACTGATTCATAAGAGAAGATTGGAAGGCAGAAGGGGTTGCAGAAAAGTCCATTTTGAATACTTCAGTCTTAATTGATCATGGGTGGACTTTTTCTCAAAGACATCACAGTCCCTTTGTTGGACACCCTTCAGTTTGCTTACAGAGCAAATAGGACAGTGGATGATGCAGTCACTGTGGCTCTGCACTACATCCTGGAATACCTTGATAACCCAGGGACCTACGAAAGGATTCTGGTTATGGACTCCCACTCAGCATTTAAGACAATCTTTCCAGAACTTCTCCAATTTAAACTCTCTTGGATTTCTGTCCCTACCTTCACCTGTCAGTGGGTTACTAATTTCCTGACAAATAGGAAACAGCAGGTAAAAGTGAAGAAATTCTCCTCTAGATCCTGCACAGTCAACCCTGGTGCCCTCAGGATTGGGTGCTCTCCCCATTGCTCCTCTCTCTATACTAATGACTGCACCTCTAAGAGGCATCTCTGTCAAACTCCTCAGATAAGTGGACAACACAATTATCATTGGACTCATCAGGAATGGTGATGAGTCTACTTACAGACACAAGGTTGAGCAGCCTGCCCTTTGTTGTACTCAGAACAATCTGGAGCTAAACACTCTCAAAACTGTGGTGATGGCAGTGGACTTTAGGAGGAGCCCTCCAATATTACTTCTTCTTACCACACTTAATTATAATGTGTCAGTTGTGGAAACCATCACATTTCTGGATTTCAAACTCTCAAGGGACTTAAAATGGAAGATCAATATATTTCATTATAAAAGAAAGGCACAGCAGCAGATGTACTTCCTGCAACAGCTGAGATAGTTCAGTCTATCCAGGGAGCTGCAGATTTAGTTCAACACAGCAATGATCGAGTTCTCGGCTCATGTGTTATTTGGATCAGCAACTAGTCGTGTCTACTGAAAAGATCATTGGTATCAGTCTTCCCACCTTACAGTACCTATATTATTTCAGTGACATTAAACAGTCAGAAACAGTCATCACTGACTCCTCATTTCCAGGCCACAACCTCTCTGAATGTCTCCCAACTGCCAGGCATTATTTATTAAACTATGCCAAATTAAGCAGATATAAGAATTATTGCTTTCCACAGGTTATCGAGCATATAAACAGTTAATTCAGTTTTCCCTACCCAGGCTGGACTTCCCTCTCAAATATATTGTAATTCAATATCCATTCAGTATTTCAACTTCTTATACTGCCTTGCACTATACAGCAACAACATTTATTTCTATAGCACATTTTCATACAAATAATGTAGCTCAAAGTGCTTTACAAGATGAAGAATGAAAAAAGAAAAATATAAAAATAAGATTAGGCAATACTAAGTCACAAAGGAGAAAGTAAGGTCCGATGGTCAGGAGGACAGAAAAAAACAAAACAAAAAAAAAACTCCAGAGGGCTGGAGAAAAAAAAAAAAAAATCTGCAGGAGTTCCAAGGCCACAAGACCACCCAGCCCGCACTGGGCATTCTACCTTACGTTAATAATCGAAATCAGTCCTCAAGGTTTTCAGGCTTCGCGTGGAAGAATTAGACGGGAATAGGTTTGCATTCCTTGCTTTAGTATTTTCTTCAGGTACTGTATGTACTTATCAATTGGGTGTATGTTTCTCATGTAACTATACGTGAAGAGTCCATTGCATGTGACATTCCAGGTTCATATGATGTAAGTAATACTACCCAGGGGCGAGAGGGGGCGCTGTCACTAACAGCCTTGTCTCCATTTCACCTCACAGCCTTGAGAAACCACTCCTTGAGGACAGTGAAACAAAGGATGCCCTCCTCTTCCTGGACGGCGGTGTCACATTTCGGTGCTGACCTTGCTAATGTGCGGATCAAGACCAGAGCTTGCTGCCAAGCGATTCTGAGAGAACAACTGCACCTCTCAAACCGCACATTAAGGTGCATCTTTTTTGTTGATTTTCTTGTTCCAATTAAACAGTGTTTTGCCCGGTTTGCCTCTTCATTTGCCCTGCTACAATGTAAATGTGGCCAATAAATGTGATTCTGACTTTGAACTTTACTTTCAAATAATCCCTAGAAAGTGCTTTATCGGTATTTATGTTTGTATGTGATGTTTACTCTGGGAAGTGGTACTACATAATAATTATCATTATGATATTAACTAATTCTAAGTCGGTGTGAAAAGGTATACAACAGCTCTCTTCAATTAACTTTGACAGAACATGAATCCTGTTTTACTTTTTTCTTACAGGTTGATAGTGCACAGGCTCATAAAATTATGGTATATCTGACAAGGAAAAATATGCATTTAAAATATTGGTAACTCTTTAGTTTAGGTGCTGCAAAAATGCATCTATTACTCATTTACTCTTATGTAACAAAACCTTAACAAAGGCTTCTTTTGGCCTTCATAACACTTTTAAGACATCAGTAGACTGGTTATTCATCTCTGTTCAGTGTGGCATATTGACATGCTGGTAAAACGGCTTGTTAATATGAAGGATTCACAGGTCTTCTACTAAAAAATATGGAATATCAAGAGAACTGTGTCTCAGTAAGTAACACATTATCCAAAGTGACGTTTTCTTAGTAGGTCACATTGCAGAGATGAATAAACACTTTACTTTTTCTCCGTAAGTGTTATGAAGACCCAAAGAAATATTTGTTAAGGTCTTATTAATAGATGTGTTTTGGGAGTGCCTAAACTAAAGTATTACCAAAATGATTAATGAGATGCTGGCATAAAGGATGTCAAGATTTCCCTTATTCATAATTTACAGATTCACTCACTCTACATTTTCTTGATGAGAGCCATAGTGGAAGTGTGTTTAGTTGGAGAGTGCAGACCACCCTATCCCATTCAACAATTATCAGACACTTCCTAGGAATTCCTCGCTTGTCCTTTGCTTTTCTGCCTGCAAAGTTTTGACCACTTTTTGTGGATCACAATGCTGTCTTTTTTCATGCTGTGCCTTTTTGTGTGTCGACTCATCCAGATCTGCATATCAGACAAGGGCCATGTACCAGATGGACTTTACATGATACACACTGTGGGGAGACCAGCACTGAAGGATAACACTTTGTGTGCTCACACCACTACGTCGAGACAGTGTGCGCTTGATAACTACTTTGCGCCATCTTGGATCATGAAAAGCAAAGGGTGATCATCAGCTAAATAAAACAACAACAAAAAAACAACTAAAATAAAATTAAAGTGTATGTAGCACAAAAATGTGGGCTGTAGAACCTAGCAGCATTAGAGGAGCAGTGAAACTGAGGGACCATGACATATTCATCTTTTGAAATGTGAACTTTGTGCAACTCCCAGGAATTGCAGCAGAGTAGAAGAGATCTTTAATTCCCTGTTGCATTTTTATTTTTTCCCAGCTATAGTATTACTTATATTTCAAAATAATCTTTGTAACTTGAGAACAGTGTACAAAAACAAACAAACAAATAAATAAATAGAATAAAGTAACAAAAGCACTCCACAGTTTCTGCTGGCCAAAATATTTCCATTTTTTCAACAGAAACAAAAAGCACTGTGTCGTCGGTGGTTGAACACACTTTGCACCTGTTTATTGCTCCTGGATGTCTGCTTGTTATCATACATTGATCCATTCATTAACCTATTTATCCAGTTCAGGTTCGTGGGCAACAAGTGCTGAACTGCTGGTGCTGAGCACAAAACGCGTGAAGCTCAGACAAACTGCCATGCAAAATGATTCTGCATAGTGAAGTGAGGGACTGCATACTGTTTTTATGCATAAAATGTTTTGAAAAAATATCTTACGTTGTGATTCTGTTAAACAATGAAACCAATAATCACTTACCCATAAGGAACTTCTTGCACATTTGTTTTGGAAGGTGTCTCGTTGATTACTGGTAGCCTGTTCTCATCAAGAAAAAGCAAAATGGAAGAACTGGCTCTGGACAGGACATCAGTCCACAGCATGGTATTCTAAAACCCATAAGCACTTACACCAGGACAGTGGGGTGGGATGGGACAGAATAGGCTTTTTTTTTTTTGGAATTTATTGATTTTAATAACAAATAACATTCCATACAAATAAGTCAAGTTTTACAAGACTTGGCTCAAAACAGCTCAACCCCCACCCACGAGAAAGAGAGCTAGGCCAGCAGAGTAAAACTTTAAGCTAGTAAAAATAAGTAAATAGATAAATTAATAAATAGTTAAAAATAAATAAACTTAAAAAAAGAGGGGATTGTCGATTAAAATGCTTACTGTATTCTAAAATGTTATTGATTAGTTCCTGCCAGGTTTTGAAAATGTTTTGAGTTTTCTCAAAGTTTTGAGAATTTGATATTTTCCAATTTCAAATAGTATAACATCAGTTATCCACTGACTTTAAAATAGGACAGTTAGGATTCTTCCAGTTGAGCAAAATAAGTCTACATGCCAATATAGTGTAGGTAAAGGCAATTACAGTTTGTTTGTCCTTCTCCACTTTAAGCCCATTTGGGAGCCCACCAAACACAGCTGTTAGTGTATCAGGAGGGATTGTGACACCAAGGTTGTCTGATAGGCATTTAAAGATTCTGGTCCTGAATGATGTTAATTTAGTACCCTCCCAGAACATATGGCCTAGTGAGGCTAGAGCTCGATTGCAACATTTGCAGGTTGGATCTTGCTCTCGAAAAATTTTGGACAATTTTAAATGAGACAGATGTATTCGATATATAATTTTAAGTTGAATAATTGTATGCTTTGCGCATATGGAGCCTGAGTGAATTCTGTGCATTGCTACCTTCCACTCCTTTTCTGAGATGTTGAGTGAGAGATCCTTTTCCCACTGTACTCTTGGATCTTTGAAAATGAGGGACTGTAAAATGGTTTTATATAGAGAATACACTTTAAAACTGCTCGAGCAGCAGAAAGGTTGATTATTTGGGACGTTCAAAAGGGTAGTTGTTGAGAAGGCAAACGTTAGAAACATGTAAGCTTTGATGAAAACCAAAACATAATGGAAAAGTCCAGGTCAAAATTCAGATTGAATTGGTAACCTAACTAAACATAATCATTTATTTCATTATTCAGTTTGGATGCTGGTATGTGTGCACTGCTGTCGTTTAAAGTGCTGACATTATACTTTGAGCCACTGGCTGGCAGACAACATGGAAGTGCTCTTGACAAATATTAATAAAAATGTTGAACAACAAAAACAATAAGTGAACAAAACATATCAGAACAAGGAGATTCATATATCATAATGAGAAGCTACAAGATCACTCTCATATTTGTAAATCCCAGTAAATTCCTTGGATGGTTAAACCCTGGCAAATCCTGGGGTCTTCTTGTGAAAGAAACTGCAGTTATTCCAGTGGCTTCTTGTTACACCCCCATCATTTCCTGCCATTGTCTAAACAAGTTTGATTGATAAGTCCAACTTTGCTCATTGTGAGAAAGCAATTGCTGTGTGCCATTTGTTAGACTGGTGTCCCGTCCAAAGTCAATTTATGGTTTCTGTCTGTTCATGTTATAATCAGTATTCATTATTTGCTTTCCTTTCTATGTGAATATAGGTACTACAGGTTGTAGAATTCTATTCAGTGGTTACTTTCATTCATTTTAGAATACTTATAATTAGTTGAGCTATTTTTGGAAGACATTTTGAATTCTCTTCCTCTGCCATTTTGTGGAGTATCATGATAGTGTTAGTGTTCAATAGTTTTTGGGTTTCACATTCAGAGTCAAAGTATTTAGATCTTCCCAGACGCTTCCTTGCTCTCAGAGTTTCTAGAAAAATAACAAATGAATAGCGTGTTTTTATTTAGTTAAAGTTCCTGATTCACGACTTCTGATCTACATATTTTCAAGCTCCATTTTGAGTTTTTGATTACAGCTTTATGATAGTGTTTATTTAACTACCAATTTACAAATCTTTGCTTTGTTTTCTGGCTCATGCCTCTTCTTCTGGTTATTTATTTAAAAATTTTTCTATCACCTTCATGTTACCAGAACCGTTCAATGTTGCGTGGATATGGCATTGAATCCTTACAAGCCTGTGGAGGAGAAGAAGAAACAGCATTTAAACATTAGAACAGCTTTGATGAGAACAGGCCATTCAGTCCAACCAAAGACTGTCAATCCTATCCATCAAATTCCTCCAAAATAACAAGAAGTCAAGTTTTAAAAGTCACTACTACCGTCTACCACATTTGTTGTTTACTCACTCCATGTGCCTGTGGTTCTCAGTGTTAAGAAACACCTTCCAATATTTGTGCATAATGGAAGCTTAATGAATTTTCCCTGTGTCTTTATGTATAGATAAAAATGTATAAAAGGAATAAATGGAGGAGATAGTCAAATTAAAAGCTTACTGTTAAAGACCCAACTTCCATCACACACAATTTGTCAGCTGTCATGTTATCGAGAAACAGCAAATCTATAGGGAAGGCCCATAATGGCAATATACTTTATCTGTGACATTGGGAATATGGACTCCTTTTGTTTTTCTGTTCTTGATTATCAAGTGGCCAAATCTCAACCATAATATTAATGGACATATACTGTTAGGATTACATTTATGTTAATCAATGTGTGTTTAACTTAATCTGTAGTTTAGGTTTGTATGTGTGTAAGATTTGTAATTTGTTTTTTACCTGGAAACATGTTACAGCTGTCTCAGTTTATTGCCAGTAAACAGTAATACACAAAAATAATCTGAATTCAACTGAACTTGCAAAAAGAATTATAAAAGAATACTCCTGATGTGTATAAAGGTGTATTTGCAGACAGTGATGTGCTAACTGGACTGCAAAATCAGTTACTACCACCAACTCATTAGTACAATGGCTGCAAACAGAGGGTTTGAGAGTGAGCTATGAGAAAAGTCCAACAAGTTAGACAATGTATGCGTGGCATAACATTCAGGTCCATTCAGCGACTAAATTAACTGATATGATAGTTGGAACATTTCACATTTTTAATTACTTCATCCAAAAATCAGTTATCACATTTTTATTTATTATGTACTAGCTGTGTAAGCCCGTGCTGTAAAAAGCCTGGGGTCCTAGTAATTATTGAAATCGTCAGAAAAAAAATTGAAATGTAGAGATGTCAGGTAATTAAAAGGAACTACTCTGGACATCTCTCTCCTAGGAGGTTTCATTTTGCCAATGTGCTCGTATCGCTTGTACATTAGCGGCGAGAGGAAAAGTAAAAGGGATACTGTTTTGCCAGTGTTAACGACAAAGCAACTTTGTCTTTCTTGTGAGGTTTCGTTTTGCTGACATGCTGGCCCCGCTTGTGTTATTAGCGGCTAAACAAGTTTTCTGTTTCCTCGGAGGAACAGCCCTTACCCCGACTCCACCTCTCACTTCCGGGCCGCACAGACACACACACTTCCATGCATAGATGTTTATATATAAGATTTTTTTCAACAATGAGTCATTCAAATTCATTAGAAAGAACAGACTGCAAATTAATGTGTTAGCAGACTAGTGCTGCATATGTGCTTTTTAACAGTAGTTTACAAGGGAATGTAGTTAAAAATGTAGCCTAAAGAGGTTTGAAGTGGCTCAGCAGCTTTTATACACAGCAGATTCCAATTCAAATGATGGAAAAATGGTGCTGATTGATGTGTGTTAGTGGTGCAGTGTTTGTGACTAACTGATATTCAGTTAAGCATAACATTTTTGAAATTATACTCAATAGAGCAGTTCAAACTCTTAAATTCAATAAAATTATAGAGATAACTAAGAACTTTGAAAGGAATTGATCTATTCTATAATGTAAATTACAAAGGTGACAAGTCTTAAAGTTTAATTCCAGTCTGAAGATACACAGAAGCAATGAACTTTATATGGTGTCATACATGAGCGCTTGGTAGACAGTTTAGGGGCTCAAATAGATGCAGTTACCTGCCGAACCGGGGGTTGGCACTGCCCTCTAACTCTTCTTTCCTCTCTTCCGGCAGAACTGAAGAAACCACCCAATAATATCACTTCCAGTTCCAACCCTCAAGATCACACCTCTTCCTACACATCACTTCCGGTTTCAAGCCTCAAGCTCACGCCACTTCATAACATCACTTCCTGCAGACCCACCTATATATACTACCCTCATTTTCTTTTGTGCCAGTTCCATTTTTCTGTGTGACAAGTATATGGGGGATCCCCCCAAACCTTTGACAGTGTTTTTGTGCTTGTTCCCCATGGGGCAAATAAATATCTATCTATCTATCTATCTAGAAATAAGATAATCCTAGATCTCAACAAATTCCTGTTTACTTTAGCATGATTTCACACCAGTTGATTAGCCAGTTCCAGAGTACTAGAAGTTCAATTGACTCAAACAATCCTGGATAGGTTGATCCCAGTTAGCTCACATTTAAGGAAATATTTACAAGCCCTTATGACTCTATCGCTGAACAACCAATCAACAATCAACTGCAAGTCTGAGAAACATAACATAAGAAGCAACCTTCTTGCAGGCAGAGCGAGAGGTGCCGGTGGAAGTGCATGAAGATTATTAGCATATCCGACACAAGAGGAGCAGCAGCTAAGGAAAGGTGGATGACGTGGAGGATTATCATTGAAAGAGTGAATGCGTAAAATAGTTCATCAGTGAAATCCATATAATCTTTGTTAGGTAAACTGTTGCATTGTGCAAAATGTACCCTTAGCAATATTATTCTACTTGAAACAGTACATGCACTCAAGTAAGCATTATATTCTGTTTTTTCAACTTTAATATTATTAAAAAATGTTAAGATTTTAACATTAAGTGTTCAGCATCTATAGACTTATTCTAGTCATTACTGTGAGATACGTCAAACATTATCCTTCCTGCATTAAAACCTGTTTTGACTGGTAATTACAAGACAAGAGAAAGCAAAGGTTAATTGCTTTCGTGTACAAATCTTCAACAGAAGACTCACTCTTTGAATGGTAACTTACCTTGTTCAAACCTGAGACCCTAAGATATTTTGCCTCAACCTTAGTACTGTAATAATAAGAGATACCATGCACATAAATTTTAAGAATGGATAAGAGGGCACATTGATATTTTTACTGGGTATTTGAGATACATACTTGTGCGTCTTTCGTAAAAATAATCAACTAAATGAACTACGGTAAAATATAGAAGTAATAATGCTGCCTTTTTCCATTACAGATCCATGAACCGAAACTACAATAATAAAGCATTTTGGATAAAATTATCTGCTGAAGAAAAGAGTCTATAGAGGTGTTTCTTTAAAAGGTGAAAGACTACACATAAAGGGTGAAGGTGGGTAGCTTGGTCCATTAATGAGTTTATGAAATGTCACAGTTGTTTAAAGTCAATTGCCCTACCTGCAACTCTGTGCAATTCCTCTTTGACGGTGGTCATTTATTTCTGTTTCCTAATGATATTTTATTGACTGTTGATTCTGGGCCACCTGTTGTACTTGTGTTTTTAGATTTGACTGCAGCTTTGGACACCATTGATCAGAATATTTTATTATGTCGTCCAGAGAATGTTATTGGCATTCAAGGTAATGCTCTAAATTGGTTTCATTCATATTTTTCTGAAAGGTTTTTTCAGTTAATTTTGGTGAATCACCATCTTCATGCACTTAACTAAAATATTGGATCCCACAAGGTTCTTTACTTGGGCCCATTCTGTTTTTCATTATACATGTTTCCTCTTGGCTCTGTTTTCTGTAAGCACAATGTATCTTTACACTGTTTAGCGGATGACACCCAAATTTATTTAACACTCCCAAGAGTCTCTTTTGGCTTACTTGGATGATGTTAAGAGCTAGATGTCAAATTTTCTGGACTTAAATCAAAGTAAAACTGAATTTGTGCTGTTTAGTCCTGTCACTAACCTAGGCTCTCTAGCGAAACATTGCAAGACATCTACAAAAAGCCAAGTTGTTATCATCGATAATAGTCTTAAACTGGATAAGCAGATAAACTCTGTTGTAAGAACCTGTTTTTTCCAGAATCACTTCAAAACTCAAGTTTTTTCTTTGTTTTACTGATTTTGAAAAAGTTGTTCATGCTCATTTTTCATCCCGCCTTGACGATTGTAATTCATTGTACCGTGGTTTCAGTCAAACTTTTCTCTCTCTTCCCAGCAGTTGGTCCAAAACTCTTAACTGGGCCATCTAAGCGTGAGCACATCACTCCTATTTTGGTTTCACTCAATTGGCTTCCCATCAATTAGAATTGATTTCAAATTTTGATTGTACACTTTTAAATGTTTAAATGGGCTGGCCCCAGCTTATCTGTCTGACCTCCTTATCTCTTATGCTCCTTCTCGATCCCTGAGACTGTCTGACCAGTTGCTATTGGCCTTACCATGATCAAGGTGAAAGAAATGGGGGGATGTTGACTGCTCCTCGGCTCTGGAACTACGGGGGCACTGAAGTGCAATGTGCAAAGAAAAAATCAGAAAGTGCAAAAATAAATCAGAATATACAACGAATTGGAAATGCAAAAACAAATGAGAAAATTCAAAAACAAACTGGAAGGACGGTCGGTCCGTGTACTTTTTGGTATTTGAAATTTCATTTTAGAAGCAAAAACGAAAAAACGAAAATGAAAGGAATTTTCAGATTTTGATTTTTGATTAAAGAATAAAATGATGGAAAATAAGGTATTTTTTAATTCTGTGGTAACAAATAGCAGTCATAAACTTAAAATTACACATATTTTTCTGGATTTATTTGTGATTTAAATAATGAAAGTGTTACAGCTCAAAAATAACAAAACAGACGCATTTTTGTTGTCTGAAACTGGAGGTACTTCTTCTTCTGCGCGATTTTTGACGATACCTACGAACAGTCCTCCTCACAACACATCGACCGACGGCCTTGAAGTTACACTGCATGGTATCAGCAGAGGATGGACCATTACGTTGCTTTTCGGAACAGTGAAAGAGTGACACTCCGGGACGAGGACATGATTGCAGAAAAACTGAGTCGCATCTTTCCGTTAAAAATACAAGCTTTGCAAACTTTGCTTCATTGATGTATCAGTTCTTTTATGAACGTTATTGTTGTTACTTACTACGACACAGCTAACATTTGGCGATTTAATTTACTAACACTAAGTCTGGCAATTTTTATAGTGCTAGCATTTTGAATGGTTGCTCATTGACTTTTATCAGCTACTATAGCTAGTAATCGTTTCGAGTATTAACAGTGCACACAAATGTAACACGTTAGGAGAGCAACGTGATTAAAATTTACCAGACTTAGTGTTAGTAAATGAAATCACCAAATGTTAACTGTTTCGTAGTAAGTAACAACAATAACGTTCAAAAAAGAACTGCTACATCAATGAAGCAAAGTTTGCAAAGCTTGTATTTTTACCTGAAAGATGCGACTCAGTTTTTCTACAGTCACGTCCTCGTCCTGGAGTGAACATTGATTTTTAATGTTCTGAAAAACAACTTCAACTTCAAGGCCGTCGGTCGATGAGTTGTGAGGAGAACTGTTTGCACGTGTCATCAAATATTGCGCAGAAGAAGTACCACCTCTGGTGCCAGACAACGAAAATGCGTCTGTTTTGTTGTTTTTGAGCTATTACACTTTCATTATTTGAATCACAAATGAATCCAGAAAAGTATGTGAAATTTTAAGTTTATGACTGCTATTTGTTACCACAGAATTAAAAAATACCTTATTTTCCATCATTTTATTCTTTAATCAAAAATCAAAATCTGAAAATTCCTTTCATTTTCGTTTTTCCGTTTTTGCTTCTAAAATGAAATTTCAAATACCAAAAAGTACACGGACCGTATTTCTTGCATTTTTCTTTTCTGATGTGTGAAAGAACAAAACGAAAAAAGTAATTGTTTTGCGTTTTTAATTTTTCCCTTTTAAGTTGAAAATCAAATAAGTGTTTCTGAAACAAAATTTGAAATACCAAACATTACACAGACCAAGGACAAAAACAAATTGGAAATACAAAAACAAATGAGAAAATTCAAAAAGAAATCAGAAAATGCAAAAATAAATCAAATACACAAAAAAATGAGAAAATACAAAAACAAATCAGAATATACAACAACAAATTGGAAACGCAAAAACAAATGAGAAAATGCAAAACCAAACGGGAAGGACAAAAACAAATTGGAAATGCAAAATCAAATCAGAAACTGCAAAAACATATTGAATACATAAAAACAAATCAAATCCGCAAAACAAATCAGAAATAACAAATGCAAATAGAGCAGCACACAAACAAAACGATGACTGTGCAAACAAATTAAGAAGCATGACAACAAAAAGAGCAGCGCATTAACCCAAATCAAGGTGGAAAAAACAATGAAAATTAAATGTTCACCATGATCCAATCCCAGCTTTTCAATGAGCGGTGTGGTGAAAACAAGAATGCTGTAAGTAAAACAGATGTCTTATGTATTTTCGGTATTTTTATATATTTTGGTAGAAATTATAAAATTTGCATAACTTATAGCCCTTTCTGCCAGAGCAGTGTTTAGAAACATATTTAAGTATTTTTAATTGGTAGTGAACCTATAACTTAATCCCGACAGCATTGAAAATCGTTTGATATTGGCATTATTTCTATTGCACTGATATACAGGCTACTGACATGTATTATTTAACATGCACAATGCAGTGTTTGTATGAGAAGTTGTATTCCAAGTGTTATTAACTATCTATCTATCTATTAATGTTTCACATTATCACCACTGTACTATTAGGTGTGGATGTGAAATGTATTGTAACGACTTGGGGATGAGAGAGTAGAAGAAATGGAATCAGCTGCTTTAAGCCAGTCTGCTGGGATGTGGCCCTAAAAGTACCGTTAGCTCATACATGGCACACGGCTCTGTCTCACTTCGCTCACCCAGGGTCAGAGGCAACTCATATACCACATTTTCCCCGAGTTCTGTGAGCTGACCAAAGGCCAAGGTCCACATATGATGCTCACCGGATGACAAACATCAGAAATGATGAGCTTTAAATGCTGGGGCATGTGTGGTCAAAAGAACTGTGTCTTCACCCAGTTGTACCTGCTACTCACGGGGCTGCTTTTATAGACGGCTTCTTCAGGTAATTCCGCTCCTTCGGGCAGAGTGCGTCCACTGCTGGAGCGTGTCCCTCTCATATTTGGGCCCAGGGGTGCTATAATAGCGTCTTTACGTTGTATTAATCATGGATGAAACAGAAAACTATTTCACTTTGTGGAGTCTCCCATAGCAGTTTGTTGCAACATCACTTTTGATCATTTCAGTGGCAGATCCAGTGTGATTCAAGTACTGTCATAAGTCGTATTTCACTTTCAGTGCTAGATATTACCATATTTAGAAAATGAGTATGAAAAAGCCAGACATTCCTTTTAATTCATTACAATTTTATGTTAAATTCCAAAGTCTTTTATATCTGTCTTCATATTTTAGTCTGGCAACTCTTTTAAATGCTACCACAAATGCCAGCAAAGCCAGAGGTTAAAAAGACAAGAAAAAGAGAAGCTATTTTTAATGACTGGACATAAAACTTTTACATACCTGCTGGAGATGTGTTTAAAGTATTTCACACACAATTCTGTCAGTCCAATACTGACTGTTAGAAAACCATAACGTGATGCTGAGAGCGAGACAGCAAGAAACTATTTATAGCATACACCAGAGTGTTGCAGGACACACATAGCCAACCAAAAAGCAATCGTCTGTGACAAATGCAACACGTGATTTGTTAATTGGCTGATTTTAGACCAAAATATATCTAATATCAAGGCATCAAATTCGTTCTGCTATGCTTGCAGTAGACATGTCTAATTTCTACTGGATGCAAACCCATTTAATGGTGAAACCCCAGTCGGCTCTGCCACAGCTTTGGCAGAAATTGCTGAAAGTTATGCAAATGTTATCTTTTCTGCCAAATTATATAAATACTCTTTTACCTTTCAGTGTTTTGATTGAATCATGATGTACATTTAGCTTTCACTGTTTTTCTGCTTTACTTTGGGTTATAGCTGCTTTTTGGTTTCAAGCTTTGTTTACACAGTCATCGTTTTGTTCGCATGCTGCTCCGTTTGCATTTATTATTTCTGATTTATTTTTGCGTATTCAATGTGTTTTGCAGTTTCTGATTTGTTTTTGCGTATTCCAGTTTATTCTTGCATTTTCTGATGTTTTTCTGCGTTTCCAGTTTGTTTTTGCATTTTTGATTTTTTTTTTGTTTTCTCATTTGTTTCTGTGTATTCACTTTGTTTTTGTTTTTCTGTTTTTGCAGTTTCTGATTCGCCATTGCGTGTTTAATTTGTATTGCGTTTTCTGCTTTGTGTTTCGTGGTTCCAGTTTGGTTTTGTGTTTTCTGATCTGTTTTTTGCATGATTTAATTTGTTTTTGTGCATTGTATTTCAAGGCCGCCATATGGGAACAACTTACCGCTCCAACACTGTCAATTTTTCAATCTTTGCTGAAAACATATGTTTTCTCTCTGACTTTTAGACGCTCATGATGTGTTTTTATGTGTTACAAATTGTTATTTTCCATAGTGTCAATCGTGAATTGTTTTGTTTTACTTATTGAAACTTATTTTAATTAACTTTTTGTTTAATAATTTTTGACTTTATTTTCCTACTTTCATGTATAGTACTTTGGAAACCACTTCTGTGGCCTTAAATGTGCTCTATAAGTAAATTTTGACGTAACTTTGACTTGACTAATTAATTAGTATAAAGATGGTTGAGCTCCAGGTTAAAAAGCTTTGTTGTTTACGGTGATAATATGCAGATAATAGTTCAGTCGACTCAGTCTTACATATACTTGCATAACTGCATTCCTCTTCCATTATTTCCAGAGATGTGACTTCTTTTTTCGCCTCTCTTATGGTTAACTTACCTAAAGCAGCAGCGGGGTGCCTCTGTATGGGCTGTTTGCGTACGTGTGTCCTCCTCAGAATCTGACTCACTTAAATTGGGTGTCTGAGCAACTGATGAACGAGTAACAGAGGAAAGTATAAAAACTATAAGTTGGTGTTATCGCTGTCAAGGTAAAATTGAAACAGTAAAGTGATTCATAGTTGAAGTTACACAGAATGTTTCTTTGCTTGAGGACAGGAGAGTTCACAGATTTGTTAATGTTTTTCACTGGGAGGTTTTTAAAATATCGAAACTTTGCATAGCACAATTGGTTTAAGATATTCCAACAAAAATTCAGCTATCTTGTCAAATTTCAACAACAGGCTGTCGAAATAAGTGTCATTCACTAGAGCTTCATCTGTCGATATGATGCATGCCTCTGGGCGCCCAGGACTACCCAAAAGGGGTGAGGCTAAGTTCCCTCACTGGGCAGGTGGACAAGTTCTTTCATGTGGACAGTCAGGCAGACAGATAGGCAAACATGGCTGTCGCAGTAGTCACTTCTCACATTATAAGCGAATGCAACAAAAAGGGTCAATGCCAGGAAATCAAAAAGTGAACGTCAAGGCCAAAACAAGAAACAAAATTCAGGGTTAAAAAACAAAAGCAAAGAAATTGTTACCAAAGATTGTTCTTTGTCTGGACAAACTGGTGAGGAAGGCAGGCTCTATTGTAGGCATGGAGCTGGACAGTTTGACATCCGTGGCAGAGCGACGGGCACTCAGCAGGCTCCTGTCAATCATGGAGAATCCACTGCATCCACTAAACAGTATCATCTCCTGACAGAGAAGTAGCTTCAGCGATAGACTGCTGTCACTGTCCTGCTCCACTGACAGACTGAGGAGATCGTTCCTCCCCCAAACTATGCGACTCTTCAATTCCACTCTTTGTAAACGTTAACATTATACAAAGTTATTGTCTGTTATACCAGCATTTTTATCACTCTTTAATGTATTGTTTTTTATCAGTACGCTGCTGCTGCTGGATTATGTGAATTTCCCCTTGGGATTAATAAAGTATCTATCTATCTATTAAAAAGCGTTTGAAAGAGTGCAATTGCCATAATGATTGAAATGGCAGCTAGTGTAAAAAATCAAAATGGCTGACGAAACAATGCTTAACCTTTAAAACGAAGGGGAATTGCCAGAACTGTATGTCAGAATCAGATTTCATGGTTAAAAAAAAAAACAACTCCTAAACAAGTGTACGATTAACAGAATCAATACATTAAAATGTACAAAAAAATATTTTTTATCTAACATTCATTTGCTGTAAGTGTAAAGTACCTTTGCAAGTTGTTCACTATTGAAGGACACTATATAGAGGGTAGTTTATGTATTCACTCAATGACTGCATTCTAGATGTCATCTTTGGGGTATTTACAGTATACTTTAGAATGCAGTTTATCTTTTGCAAACTAGAATTAAAATAGTGTTTGGTTTGTTTAAACAGATTGGTGTAAATAGATTATTTTTTTTAGCCATTTTCCCCTGAATTAATATTTAGAAACTAATTTTGCTTAGTCATATGCTATAAGAATCATGTAAAGATACACTCATTAAAAAAAAATTAAAATGCAAATGGTACTTTGTGTTTTTTGCATTAAAAAGTTTTAAAAATGAAGGCAGTGCTGGTCATTCTTAAAATGCAGTAGTATATAAAATGTGCATGATTACTCAGATGGAACTAACAGTAATTAAGACCCATATGAGGTTAATTTGGTCTGTAATGACTTTAAATAAGTAAATGGGAATAGTTTCTTTTCTAAATAGCAATTCATTAAACTGAAGATATTAAGATAAGATGAAATTACATGAAGCATATACGCATTAACAGTCATTAGTAATAGTTTTATATTTTCTGTCCTACAAAGGTGTTGTAAGAATGTCACAGGATGATATTTATCATTGCACATCATTAATCACCATTTCTATAACCTTTTAACCAAATTTAATAATTTATTTTCAATTGGATACCTTTATATGCAAATTGTCTTTAATTGCAAAATGTTTAGAAAATAATAGTTCTGTAAAGTTCAGAACCCAGACAGCGGAGAAAAGAAGGAATACAGTACTTGCATTTTAAGCACCCTAATTAAAAAGAGCCTACGGCTGTAAATAACAAATCCGAGCAGAAAGAGAAATTGTTTATGGGATACCAGCTTTGTCTTTTTTTTTTTTACTTTCATTTTAAACATATTAACATAAATAACAGTCATACACATTGTCCAAAGTAAGGGCGTTAGAAAAGAACACCAAATCACCGCCATATAGATTTACTGTAGCAGTAACATCATGCTTATCTTTTTTCAAACATTTCTTCTTCTTCTTTCGGCTGCTCAAAAAATGATTAAAAAATTTAAAGTGTCATTGACAACTGAGACAAGTTATTTTGCTAGAATCAGAAATTGATATGTGTTCTTTTCCTGATTATATTGCATTCTATACAAAATGAATGCTGTGCATCCACTTTAATAAAAGGACACTTGTCTGTGAGTGTGTCTGTGTATCTGTGTTGTTATGTTCCTGTTATATGTCACTTGGTATGGGATTCATGAAAGCAGTGCTCATTTTTTTGATGTGCCACCTCTTGGAATGAAAAATGCAATGCATTTTATTAGTACATGCATTAAAAAATACATTGCAATAGGTGGTGGACTGAGGACATTAACAATGAATATGTCCAATAGAGAGTAACTGCTGGAAGACAGAAATCAGCATATCCACCTTAATAAAAGGACAAGCGTCTGTCTGTGTGTGTTTATCTGTGTGTTCATCCGATTGCTAGGGTTAGGAAGAAAAATTTAAAAATTGGTAAAACATGTAGAAGAAGGGTTAAAAAATGAAAAATGATGAAAAAAAAGTACTAAATAAGGGTCTAAAAATAAGAAGATTGGTCTTATTGGCCTGTTCTTTTTTCTGACATTATGCACTGGCAAGAGCAATGTGCTGTAGATTTTCTTGCACCTGCTCAGACCACATGAATGAAGATAAAAAGATGTAACGCTTGTGACTGATAACCGCATGGTGGGCAAAGGTGTAACGGCCGACCCCTTACCCAGCCGGCAGCTACACCTCCAAGACCTGTGGCCTGGATAATTTACTAAATATCAAGCCATACCTCTAACAGATGAAACTTTTCCCCACAATCGACGGTGTAAATATAATGCACAACAGAAAAGCAGATATGTAAAATTAAACTGATTGAATGTATTAAATGAAATAAGAAATATACAAAATAAATAGAAAAAAAATATATAAATATCCCTCCACCTCTGCAATAACGTGACACCACCATATATCAATACAACAAACCCTTCCTTGCCCCTGTAACAAATAATAAACAACGAATAACAACAATGAATGATATACGGAATGTCTGATCGTGAATTAGAGTCCGGTTATAAAACAGTCCTGAAGACGGATGACTGAACTAGAGATAAGTGAGTTGTTTGATTTTCCCGGCAATTGGAGCAACCTCACCATGATTCCTCGGCACGTGGTGGATGACGATCCGACCCCAGGTTCTCTGCAGATGAGGGATGGAAGGCAGTCCGGCGGAATGAAAAACAAACTGATGCGAAGGCGCGATGTGAAAATTAGCAGGTAAGTTGATCCGTGGTTGTGAAATAATGGTCTCCTTCTTTCTCCTCTCCACTCTCCCCTGGCTATTCCCTCCTGATTGCTTAAATAGTCCTGTGACGGATGTAATTGATTGATAGTGAACAGGTGTTTTCCAGGTTTGGGGCTGCGGTCTCCTTCCATCAGGGGGACGGCATTCACTGACACACACACATAAACAGCAAACGGGACGATGGAAACAAGACGCACGTAGTACTAACATTTGACAACACTATAACTATGTAGCCCCGCTACATTGGATGTGTGAAAATAATGATAAATTGATGTGCATGTCAGGAAACCAAAGACCCAACATGATTGGGCTAGAATTACTAAACCAGTCAAATGTGGCAACAGCCACCATTGTATCTTCCCAGTAAATCACTTTGACTATACTAGTAGTCAGTTTGGCAAGTGACACCAAGAGAAAGTGGTAAAGGTGGGTTTCTTCATCCGAAGAAGAAAAGTCTGCCTCAAGCCAAGGGAAAAAGATGAGGTGCGTATTATTACTAAACGAAATGGACAACCCATGTATCAAATAAAAGACGTGAGGTCTACTGTACATCAATTACTTTGATTTCAACCCATCTTATATGGGTAGCAAAGCTAGTAATGTATATTTTCATCTGATCCACTGTATTATCCAGTTCCCTGTGAATGTTTCTAGAGTACTTGTGTTTGCAAGGGTATTACAATGAAGATAGATAGATAGATAGATAGATAGATAGATAGATAGATAGATAGATAGATAGATAGATAGATAGATAGATACTTTATTAATCCCAAGGGGAAATTCACATACTCCAGCAGCACCTTACTGATACAAAAAACAATATTAAATTAAAGATTGATAATAATGCAGGTAAAAACAGACAATAACTTTGTATAATGTTAATGTTTACACCCCCCGGGTGGAATTGAAGAGTTGCATAGTTTGGGGGAGGAACGATCTTCTCAGTCTGTCAGTGGAGCAGGACAGTGACAGCAGTCTATCGCTGAAGCTGCTCCTCTGTCTGGAGATGATACTGTTTAGTGGATGCAGTGGATTCTCCATGATTGACAGGAGCCTGCTCAGTGCCCATCGCTCTGCCACGGATGTCAAACTGTCCAGCTCCGTGCCTACAATACAGCCTTCCTTCCTCACCAGTTTGAAGCTGACATGCCCAAAGAAATAATATTCCTTCGATTTCCAATGTGTCTTTTAAAGATGTGGATGCCAACGAGATACGGTACACTTACAGTATAACAAGGAACCACATGGTGGGAGACACAGTGGAACTACAGTTTGCACTGACGCTTCATAACTCTAGCATTATTTGGATATTCTGTCAAAGTCTGTGTAGTCTTCCTCTACGTATTCTGATCTTCATCCTGCATCCCTATAGATGTACATGTTTTATCGATTGTCACTCCCAAATTGGTTATAAGTGTTTATGAGGGTATGTACTGTACATGAATGGGTCCTGTGTAGCAAAGTGCACCCAGTTTTCTGCCAATAGACCCTGTCCCACCCAATGCTCAATTTGGCAATTTTAAATTATGAAAAACTGTTTTTAGGCTTTATTTAAAGAGTTAAATTAAAGGTTCTAACTTAGATGACAATCACTTTTGCTTGACTCTTTCATGTTCTCTTTCTCTTCATCATGGTTTTAGGTCTCATTATAGATTTGGTATCATTATCACTTCTGATCTTGTAAATGGATATTGACATAAATGTGTTGTCATCTATGGTGTACCTGAGTGTGAGATCTTTATTTATTATTACTCTTCCAGATGTGTTTTGATGTGTTTCTGTGCTCTTACATTACAAGACCTCAAGGTGAAGAACATGTCAGACTTAATGATCTCGTTGCCTTGAGGATGTCTGATTCAATGACCAGCTCTCACAAGGTGACTGTCATGAATCACGTATATTTTTAATTTTTCCTGCAAAAGATACATTTTTTCTTTCTTGATTTAACCCTGTAATGTCATTTTTGGCAGGAATTTCTTGGGTATGAATTTCAATTGTACTTGGTGTATTTTGAAACTTAGTAATTATTTTACATGCTTTTTAACTGTCAATGAAGACAAACACTCCCCGCTGTTCTGCCTAACAGTGGCGGCACCCGCAAAAAAAACCAAAACAAAATGGTGTTGCAGGAGAATGTGATTTACTTTCAACAATATTAAAAACACATCAGATTGGGAAAACAAATGTAACTACTACATTCCTTGGTCTCTAAAACTATTTTAGAGACCATGTATAAGTTTAAAAAATAACACAGCAAACACCAGATTATGTATATCATTTCATGGTGGTGTGAAAAACACCAGACATCAGACAGACAAATCCCTTTTCTGTTTGCAAGATCTATAACATCCATTTTCTTTTTTCCTTGTGAGCACATTATATACACTGAGCAGGCATTGGTTGTCAATACTCTCAAAACATAGAAGCCCAGCCCTACAACCTAACCCAGTGGGGAAGGGTGCAGGAATAACAGGTCATAGCACAAAAGGAAAAGTTTGATATTATAGTCAAAACAACGATCATGCCTTTAGGTGATAAAATAAATAGACTCTTGGGTACAACTACAAAACAACAGGCTGTCAAAATAAGTGTCATTCACTGGAGCTTTATCTGTCGATATGATGCCTCCCTCCGGGTGCCCAGGACTACCCAAAAGGGGCGGGGCTAAGTGCCCTCACCGGGCAGTTTCTTGGTGCTGCATGGAGAGAAGGAGAAGAGGATGTTAGCAACAGTGCCCCCCTAACCCCAGTGGGTTATCACAAATCTCGGTCACACCTGTGAGGAAATCCCTCCAACTTGCATTTATGGTGAGTCTCTGGGGATATCACACTATATGGTTGGTGGCCATGTGTATAAAGGGGTGTTTGAAAGCAGTGGTGCTTGGTGACTGAAGCCCTATTTGGACAGGATTAGTGGGGTAAAGTAGTTATTACTGGAGGACCTCAGTAATTTTTAAGCCCAATTCAAGCAGGTCTTATTTTACAGCAGTGGGCTGGTATGCACCGGTACTCCATATTGGCATTTCCCTGTTCTTGCCAGTAGTTAATGCAAGTGTACCGTTGCATATCAGCAGTTCTGACCACATTAGCAGCCTTTATTTATAAAAGTATATCTGTTCATCCCTCCATGTGTGACATTCCCCATATTTTGATATACAGTAAATCATACATATTCTGACTTCTGAGTGGATATGCCATCCCCCTATTACTACAGCAGTTTGTTTTTTTTTTTTTTGCTTCAGGCAGAGGACGTCTCTGTAATTTTAGTCCTGTCTGAATACAAACATGAGCAATTTGGAGAGGACAAAAATTTCAGAGGTCTTCCGGTAATAATTACTTTACCGCAGCTCCTGGTGTAAAACCAATCCTGTCCAAATACGGCTTAATACTTTGAATCATTATAGCAATTCAGTCACGACCACTGATTCATGATTTTCTTATTGCACAAGTGATAACATGGCCTCTCTCTTTAATGCACCGTCCATCTCTGTCACTTTGTTATTTGAACAGTCTAACACTAGTGGCCCCTCAGCTGTCTTTATGAAGGCCAAATGAAAGAGATCACCTAAACTGGTGGTGTATAAGATTGGCCAAGTGACATGTTTGTGTGCTTCTCCTTGTAGCTCCAGAGCAATTTTAAAAGCTGAAACCCCCCCAACTTACTGTATATACTCGGAGATAAGTTTTCCCGCGGATAAGTCGAGACTTGATTTTATCGTATAATTCCTGGTATTTAATAATGTCAGTCGTATAAGTCGAATGCAGAAAACTCACGCTATTGGTCCAAGAGATATGCTAACACCCAGAGTAACCACGGAGACCACAGCCTTTTTTTTCTATGTGGGTGCGGCAATGCGCTGTATCAGCATGTGCTCTAACCTCTCTCTCTCTCTATTGTGCCTACGTGACCACACGGTAACACCCGAACTATTCCAAAGCAACGTTTGCACTGATTTGTGTTTTTTGTATCTCACACCCTCATACACCTTTATCGTAAGAGCATCCCTAATCTACGATGGAGCGTTCAATCAGAAGAAAATATGAAGCTGGTTTTAAATTAAACGTCGTTGAAGTAGCAAAAGAAATTGGTAAGTGCGCTGATACAACAAAATCCAATGTGTCTGTGAAACTGATGGGAGATTGGAGGAGGCAAGAAGAAGTAAAAAAAAAAAAAAAAAATTAAGTGTTGCATTTTTGAACAGGCGTATAAGTCGGGGTCTGATTTTATTATTGATTTTTCGGGTCTTGTACGTGAGTATATACTGTACCTGGAAGGACTGCTAGAGCAATACACAGTAGTCAACAAACCAGCATTGCCTGAGAAGCCTTAGGAGGAGATAGCAAGTGCCAGCAGTCTGTTGATGTGCCTCACTCATGATGTGCAAATCTCTCTAATGAATGGGGAGCCCTTTTGTGTCTCCCAGTCTTTCCTCTCATCCTTGGCAGATTCATTTCACTGCTGGATGTTGCAGCCCACCACCATCATCCAAAGGTGATGCCGGCATATACATCCAGGTTTCTCTGTGATGGACGTATGAATCACATTTTTTGGGAGATTTCATGTAATGTTTCCTACTAGAATTTTTTGAATATTAGATCATTCTTTTAATGCCTCTGATCACACAGAAACAGAAAACTGAAAAAAATAAATAAATAAGAGAGCCTACATTTGTCATTCAGAAAGAAACACTGCTGATTTAAATTTCAAATAGGAAATCTACATTTAGAAAATAAGAGAAAATGACAATAATGGCTTCAGTGCTGTTTAAGAATTGCACTATAATTTCCGAAAACAATATCTGATATTAAGCTGGAATCTGCTATTTACAATAAATGCTGTCAGCCTCAAGTTGTATAATGTGACTACTAGCGTTTCTTTTACAGATGCAATATTGTCAATTGTATAAGAGAGAATATTGAACTAATGTACACGATTAAATCTGACATGATGTCTCGGTTTCTAATTGGATTTTCAGAATATCATTAGACTCCTGTCACTTAATTTAGCATTTCTAAGAGATATGTTAGGAATCAAAATAGTCTCATCAGAAAAACAGATTATCTAATTAAAACGTGGCATATTTTGAAGTTGAGCATATACAAGCTTAAGCAAAAAGCAATATGAATATGTATACTTAACCTTAAAAATGTGCAAATTAAAGAGGAAAGCTCTGAAATCACAAATAAGCTCTCTCTTTATATATATATATATGTGTGTGTGTGTATAATTATATATGTATAATTATATATATTTCTATTTTTATGCACGTCCTTTAATATACCAATTATTTAAAAAGAATGACCTATTTTAAATTATTTTAATGCTGGTACCTTATAACATACATAAATGTGCTTCACACCACAAGAGATGTGGGTTCAATTTGCAGTCTGCTCATTCTCTATTTGTCCTGTATTTCATCCCGTTATTTTGTATTGTACTTTACTTTTTTGTGGTGGTGTTCTGTGTGAAGAGGAATAAAATAAATACAGATTGACCATATGGCGTTTGCATCTCTGTGTTAATATAAGTTTTTCTGCCTATTTCTCTTATGAATTTATTTTGATTTTCATAAAACATTTAATAAGGTCCCACATGAGACCTTCTTTCATAGATCACCAGAAGGAAAGCCCTAATAGAACTTCTGCTGTCAAACCATGCCCTCTTCAGACCAGTTGATTGACTATATATATATTCCAGTCCAGTGTGTTGTGCACAGAATGTAGTCACTTATCATATGATACTTAAATTTATTGTTGTTTGAAAATGTTGTGAGCACAATGCAAAGAAGAATAAATAAATATAAATCAGGACCAGAGCATTGCAGCATTTATTAGGTTACTGTGGGATACAGAAAACTACATAGAAGACGGACCAAATAGATTCTGAAGTATTACCCACAAGTTTTAGACCCCTCTGCCCTACAAATAAGGCAGACAAGCCATACAGTATGTAAGTTTCACGCACAAATGTTTTGTTCAGAACACAAGCTTCAATGG
This sequence comes from Erpetoichthys calabaricus, assembly GCF_900747795.2. Lineage (NCBI taxonomy): Eukaryota > Metazoa > Chordata > Cladistia > Polypteriformes > Polypteridae > Erpetoichthys > Erpetoichthys calabaricus. The sequence goes on from NC_041401.2 coordinate 28,576,726, forward strand.
AAAATGAGGTTGTGGGTAATACCTTCAGTGATCTTGACTACAGAACAGGAAAAGGGAAGGATAGGGTCAGAAAGTCAGCCCAATGAAAGTTATTATTTTCCAGCTGGAAAGATTCTGTCTATGTCTTAATGCAATAAGGAGCGTGTGTGTCTGTTTTGTGATGAAAGCAGTCATTTTAGATTCTACTGCCCAAGGCTTTTGGACAAAGCTGACATTAATTAATGAAGTTCATTTCAGGCCTCAGAATGACAAAAAACATTTGTAAATACAGATGTAATTAAAAAGTGATAAAGGAGAGGTTTATCACAGGGCTTTTATTGATTCATGAGCTGCAGGAAATTTTGCAAGTTCAAATCTAGAGGAATGTTTAATTTAATTGTAAATTGACAAAAAAATCTAATATCAGAAGCTTCACTGACTGAATATAATTAATACTTTTTTTACTACAATGTCTCAGTTTTTTTAAGTGGCCTCTATTAGACTATTTTAAAAAGAATGGACTTAAGGATTATAAGAATTACATTTCAAATTCACAGATTCCTTGTAAAAATTGAGAGAAAATGCAGTACTGCAACTTTAGTCTTATCTAAAATGAGCTTGAGGTTTTATGTTAGAGTTAAGCTGTCAATGTTGTTGAAGGTTGTGTTATTACATGTCTTGCGTCATTCTTATCAAATTAATTTCAGTTCATACACAAGTTTGATGACCACATTCCTTCATTTGGGACTAATTCTTTTTATCTTTATTTTGCCGTTAAGACATATTAAGTAATATTAATTTTATTCTAATATTGACATATTAAGTAATATTAATTTTCATTCTGATATTGACATTTAGCAGTATTTTTCAGTACAACTAAATGATGCTTTTATGTTCATGTTAGAATTTGCTTCCCCAGTTTGACTTATTTTTATGAGCTGAACTGTAAGGAATACACGTTTTTAAGATCATCGTAGCCTGGGGTGATAGTTGCACCCGAGCCATGGCTACTTCTTTCTAACTATTATTAATGAAGAGCCAGCTATTGGAGCAATATAGAATTCACTGTGAAACATAGAGGTTTGCTTTACCAAAAAAGTTGCACCAAGATGAAAGTCAAAAAAAGAATGTAGCCCTTAGGCTGCTTATTTGAGTACAACTGAAACAGAACAAAAAAAATGGTAATAAAATGAAACAGGAACTATTTATCAACACCTCCGTTACTGGCCAAGTGGGACACATAATTTATTATCTTGTGCTGTGGCTCCACTACTGTAATACTTTCCAAACTGAAACCGTTCCGGAGTCAAGCTCTGGAACACACTGCATTTGCTACACTACAGCAGCTCTGTCCATCGTAGTTGTCCCAGTGTTACGGCCATGGAACACGCCACATGGATCACTTTGTACTTGTGCCGTACACCAAGCAGTTCAACAGCTTCCCAGTCACGCGTCAACCTTGTGTGAGCTCATTTAACCAAAAGTGACCCCCTATTGCACTTTTTTCACCAAGCGAGCAGTTAGCAATTTTGGCTGGTGGGTCATCAATAAATTTAAAAATGCAAAACTGGGGTGTGCGGGACCATAAAGGTGGAGAAATACTGGTGTAAGGAAGGTGGTGCAGGTCGAAAGCATAAGAATTAGGAGTGTTGATAAAAAACAAACCTTAAAGGGCCCTCCAAGAGTCAGAAAACATTTGAGACTCTCAAAATAATAATAATAATAATGATGATGATGGGCGGCACGGTGGCGCAGTAGTAGCGCTGCTGCCTCGCAGTTAGGAGACCCGGGTTCGCTTCCCGGGTCCACCCTGCGTGGAGTTTGCATGTTCTCCCCGTGTCTGCGTGGGTTTCCTCTGGGCGCTCTGGTTTCCTCCCACAGTCCAAATACATGCAGGTTAGGTGGATTGGCGATTCTAAATTGGCCCTAGTGTGTGCTTGGTGTGTGGGTGTGTTTGTGTGTGTCCTGCGGTGGGTTGGCACCCTGCCCGGGATTGGTTCCCTGCCTTGTGCCCTGTGTTGGCTGGGATTGGCTCCAGCAGACCCCCGTGACCCTGTGTTCGGATTCAGCGGGTTGGAAAATGGATGGATGGATGATGATGATGATGAAAAAAAATAAGACTATGGCTGGTTTTGGCAATTTCTAGAACTCTATTACCCTATTATTTCCCTCTGGCCAAATCACCTCAAATCGGTGCCTTCCTCAGATTTGTCTTTAAGCATTGCTCTTGACAATGTCACCCTTTGTCCATAAGTCAGAGTCAGTGACCCAGTCAGGTCATTTCTTTCTTCATATTACTCAGATAAATCAACTTTTCCTCATTAATGATGCCATAAAACTTCTTGTTCAGGCACTGGTTCTCTCTTGGCTGAACTATTACAACTCTTTCTTGACATGGGTTCCTTCAACAGACTGTTGTCTGACCATTCCATCTCCTCCAGAAAGCAGCTGCTCGACTAGTGTTCTTTGTTCCTTGTTTCCCTCCTACTACTCCTCTGGTTTAGTCTCTTTACTGGCTTTCTGTTGCTTTAATCATCTGGTTGAAAACTTTTGTCTTGATCTATGGTTCTATAAATGGTTCTGCTCCTCAACATCTTCATCTGTTGGTCTCTCCATGTGTTCCTTCAAGATGTCTCTGTTCTGCCACTGCCTCTCTGCCTACAGGATAGCTGCTGTTGTCCTGACAGAGTCTATGATATTGATGTTTGTCATAATCTAGTTACAGGTGTAATTACTGTATGTAGTGGTAGTCCCTCTTCCTCTGTTTTTATGTTGTTCTCTGTTGCTTTTGATGCTTGCACTTTCAAATAATTTTTGTATGCATTATAGCTTGCTTTCCAAATTGCTTAGGATAAAGGCGTCTACTAAATACACAGTAATAATAATAATAATAATAATGGTAAATTTGTGTTCTGTTGGCTTTCAGGAGTCAAGAAACTCTCTGGGGACCTTGACTCTTTTAGTTTTACCAGGATACAGGGGTGCAGAGATGCTTGTAAACATTCAATTAAGCTTTAGTTTGGTACGCCTAGTGCAGACAGGGAACCATCCATGACCCCTGAAGCAACTCCAGGCCTAATATCAAAGTGATGATCAGGGGTATCTGTGGTAATGTGCCTTACTGGCATTACCAGCAATTAAATAAAATTAGTTAAGTGTCCTCTGCAGTGTTAAGAGAGAGGCTTTGGTTTGGGATAAAAGGAAAAAAGGTATAAAGAAAGGAAACTTGCCTTTTTCTTTTATATAGTGTAGAGAGACGTCTTCACTGATGATATGAGCGCCTTTTGGGGAGTGTCGCGGTGGGTCTCGTGTAGACCGGAGAGACGGCCCTGCCATTGACCGGCCAGGATGGCACTGTCGGTCCTTCACTCCTGCGCGTGTCTCCCACGACCTCATAACACTAAAGGAGTAAAAGAAAGTGTGAAGCACCTTAATATTAGTTTACCGCGGTTTAGAAAAGGGATCCCATGTTTGTAGTTGTCTGAGCTGTAGCTCAGTGAAGGAGGAAAAAAAATTTTAAAGTGCTCACTTTCACTTAAGGCAGAAGCGCAGTCAGCGTCTCAAAGGCTGGCAGCGCCATGCGCGCCGGCTGCTCGACTTTTTATAGTAATTATGCGGGACAGGAGACGCCGCTTTTCGCAAACGAGTTCATGTCATCGCGTACCCTGGGAGGGATGACATACAGCAGTTTAATTGGTCAGCGCAGGGGCGCCGAATACAAAAGGGAATCATGGCCTCTAGAGGGGGTTCTTTCTGATTAGATCTTCTTAGAGAAAGGTACTTGGTAGAACAGCATTTTGAATTTACCAAGCATTACGGCTTGGGCCTTGCTTATTTTAAATATTTTTTTCTTGTATATATATATTTGGATAAATATCTCTGGATTAACTTTGGTGGAGGTATTTATTGGGTTGTGGTTATTGGTGCACTGTTTATTTTTGTATATACACTTTTTCTGTATTTTTGAATATTGTTGTTTTTGGTGAATCCTGTATTATGCACTGTTTGAAGGAGCAGCTTCCTGAATTGGAGCACTGTGGAGGAAGACAGCTTCATATTGGTTTGTATATATATGGGTTTCACTAGTTTGTATGCAGTATGCTTTTTCATTTGGGACTTTCAGTCAACACTATAAATACTGTATATAGTCACTATTTTTGGGCTCCATTTAATTACTGTTTTTGTGTGTCCTTTGCAGTATTGGACTGTGCATTAATATATAAATTCCACAGGACATTATTTTGTTTTATGTTTTCTTTAAGTGCACCTGTAAATAAAACCTCAGTTTATTTTTCAAAAAACCCAATCCTTTTTGTCTCCGTGTCTCCCTGTCTTACACCATCATCCTGGTCACGCTCGGTCCCACATACTAGACACCTAGAGTGTAGGCTGGTGACCCCAGTTCCCACTACACGGGGTGTCACAGTATCACACACGTGCACATGGGAGGCAGCTGAAGGGCTCAAAAAGGAATAATTCCATGACACACCAGAGGGTGGCAGAGTGCACCAATCCTTCCTCTTTTTCAGCGGCAGACCAACCACGGGAAATTTCACCTGGACTCAAGGACGTCACTTCCAGTCCTGGGCCCGATGACGAAACTTCTGGTTCCAGGCTTGATGACGTCACTTCCGGTTCTGGTCCCAATGATGTCACTTCGGGTTCTTGCCCCAATGACATCACTTCCCCTGCCTGGTTTTAAAACCACCATGTTTGCCTATTGTTGTTGTTCTATTGTTGAACTGAAGTCTGTTGAGACATGTCATTTGAAACCAATCTTTCATTTTGGCAGCCTAATTCAAGTATATGGGTGGCTGCCCCCAAACCTCTTTCTGTAACTGTTCAGTCATTTCACAGGGGGTTTAAACTCAGTTCTTAGCTATGGGTTGGAAGGAGAGATATGAATGAGTCACCAGGTGGAAGAAAGGGGCCATATTTTTGTCCAGGACCCAACGGGAAGGTCTGGAAGGTACTGTTATTTTGTACTTTGGTTGCTTTCATCAATTTGCCTCTTTTTGTACATTTTTCATAATAACCTTTGGCTTTATTCTGAGTTAGGCTCACTTTAGTAGAACCTTCTAGTGTTTACATTGGTATACCAAAGAGATGAGGAAAGGATGATGACAGGTTCCCAAGGAAATACCAATATGTACATTTACAATTAAAAGCTTATGTGCTCACTTGAACTTCCTAAATAAATGGATTAACTTCAAGTTTACAGTAGAGTAAAATCCTTTGTTGTAAATTTGACCAACATACAGTTCTGCTTCCATGGTCACAGACTATGTCCACACTGCTATATTTTCATATAGAAATGTAAACATTTCATCCACACTACCCCGGCATTTCTAACCCCTGAAAATGCAAACTTTTGAAAATACTCTCCAGAGCACCGCTGGCTATGTGTTGCAGGGTGAATGGGCTTTTGAAAATGAAGATTCTAATCATCGTCTGATTGGTTCATGCTGATTACTTAGCCCTTCCCTGATTGGATCCAACTCATTGCAACATCTCATACCCTGATTGGTCACCCTTCATGAAAGAAAACTATATTCCAACATAGCGGACATATAGTAAAGTTGAGTTGCTTTCCACTGTGCTTGTTGTGGTGGTTACCTGTATGCATCTAAATTACATTTTGTACAGTTTGAATCCTGCAATAAAAAATTTACCAATTTCTACAGTTTTGCGATAAATCCTGCTATTGGCAGCATTACCATCCCTTCCAGGATTTTTCCAACGATGTGTTCATACACAGTGTGGGCGAATGTCTATGTCATATGCATTTTCAGTCATTTTAGTACGGACAGGGATACTCTCACAAATGATATGAAAATACTGTTAACTGAAATGGTTTTCTTTTAAAAATGCCAAGTTGGAGTACCTAAAGAAAGGAAACCGACACAAGGAGAACATGCAAAATCTACCCATGTAGTGAGTGGGCCGTGATTCTAATCCTGCCTCTTGGAGCTATGAGGTTTTCATTGTGTGCATTTTTTACACACCTTTATGATTTGTTGCAGTAGGGTTTATTATATCAGAAATAAAAACGGTTTAGGAGAAGGTTGTGTAAATGATACATTAGTGTTTATTATTGATATGGGGATAATAGTACTGAATGGCAACATTTCTGATATAATTTATTGTATGAACAATTATGGTAGCATAAGAATGTCAAAGAAGAGAAATTAAAAAGTTACACTTTAGGTTCTAAATGTACCTTTTATTCTTACAGAACAGCTAATGCAAGTTGTAACTTATTTTATTAGTCATTGTTAGCACAACATTTCAGTTCTTTTCATAATGGAGGAATGCTGTTCAACTTTTCTCTTTGTAGTAGCTTTCAGTGCACACCTCATTTCTTGAATTCCCTTGAATAAATGGATTGTGTTGAACAGTCATCTGCCATGTGCTCTGAGGTTGTGTTCACACAGAGCTACCCTGAAGCTGCTGAGTGTGTATCCAATTAAAGTTCTCCCCAGTGTCCTTTTGCTGTATGCCGGCACTATCAAGATACCTGAGGCATGCAGGGCTTGAGGATGTGCTTGACCATAGACATTACTACTGGCTCACTTTGGGAATATTATTTTCAGGAATTTCCCTTCCAGACATGAAGGGCCACATTTAAAACAGTTTTAAAGACAGACAAAAACAAAAGTTGCCTGCATACTCATTATATGTTGAAAATAACAAAATTAATAGAACCTCTCTGTCATTAGGTTCAACTAGAAGGAAAAATATGTCTATCAAAACTTATCAGAGACAGTTTAATGAATCTATCTATCTATCTATCTATCTATCTATCTATCTATCTATCTATCTATCTATCTATCTATCTATCTATCTATCTATCTATCTATCTATCTATCTATCTATCTATCTATCTATCTATCTATCTATCTATCTTTCTTTCTTTCTTATACTGCCTATAAGAAATATTCAACCCTTGTAAGTTTTTACATTTCATTGTTATACAACATTGAGTCACAGTGGATTTAATTTTGCTTTTTAAAAATGACCAATGATTTCAAACTGACTTGTGCTTTTCAATCGCCTTTTCACAGAGCTGCTCTGAATGTCCTTTTGTCTTCATTGCATAGGTTAGACCACAATGCTGGCTCCCCACAAGTTGGACCTTCCAGATAAGGTGCATTTATACAACAGTGAACTAAAACCCCAGACTGGTGATCTTCTTTGAACTAATTATGTGACTTTTAAAACCAACTGATGATTTTGGAGTGTCATATTAAAGGGGGTGAATTCATTTGTGATCAATTACTTTATCTCGTATATTTGCAATTAATTGGATTCACTTTTCTGATCTGTTTTCACTTTGACATTAACACTAGAATTACCAGAGCCTATGAAAAACCTTCTAAATCCGGCCCACCTTAAATCCCTTTGCACCTCTCCGTCAGCGTCTTTTGTCTTCTAAATGTGTCGATAAGCCCAAGCAGCAAGCAGCCTGCTATATCATCCCCACCACAGCCTCAGAATTGGTAAGAGGTTCTCCCAGTTCCTGCCTTTCTGGGAGTGAGCTACCCAGAACTGTAAGGAGAAATAATTTGATGTGTGTTTTGTGTCTACAACAATCTATGTAAACACATCGTTAAAACAGAGACTTTTTCAGGTTTTAGTAATAAATAACAAAATGTAGACATGAACTGTATAATGTGTGAAGGATTTACAAGTTTTTTCGTTGGCTCTGGTAATTCTAGTATTAAAAAGACTTTTTCTGTTGACCAAAGCTGAGTTAAATCCACCATCTACTGAGACATGTAGTTGAAACAGAAAGTTTGACAACCTTTAAGAAGAATCTGAATTAGATATTAGAACATCTATCTATCTATCTATCTATCTATCTATCTATCTATCTATCTATCTATCTATCTATCTATCTATCTATCTATCTATCTATCTATCTATCTATCTATCTATCTATCTATCTATCTATCTATCTATCTTTTTCAAAGACCGTAGGCTCAAGAAGTGCTATAGACCAACACTAAAATATCATTTTCTTACTTACTCTTTGTCTTTGGATTACATCTCCATTTCTTCATAGTTTTCTTTGTTGCAGGCTATACTCAACACACATTTCATATTTTTCAAGTACTTTTATTACTTTTACCATGCAAATCATACACATTTGTTTAAAATGCCAGGCAGTCTGTAAGATATAGGAGTTAATTTTATATAGAATATACAGCATATGACTTTATTAGAATTGTAACTGCACTGCTAACAGATAGCTTCATTCTCGAAGCCTCAGCCATTTTGCCTTCAGAGACAAAATATACATTTTTAAGAAAACTTTAGAACATAAGAAATTTGGAAACAAGAAGAGACCATTCAGTCCATTTGTCTTTTTGTTTAGCTAATAGCTAAGACATCCCAATATTACATCCAGATTCTTCTTGAAGATTGTCAGCACTTCTCCTTCAGCTTCATGGCTCAGTAGTTTATTCCAGATTCCCACAACTCTTCCTTGCTTCATTCCTAGATGCACTTTGACAGTAATTTCCACTGGTGTCCTCGAGTATGTGATTAATTGTTTTATTGAATGAATTCTGCTGGATCTGCTTTATCAATGACTTTGAGAATTTGGAAGACGTGGATTAGAGCCACTTGCAGTGTCCTCTGCTTGAGACTAAACAGTCTGTCACAGTAGGCCTTGTCCTTAAGTACCATGATGCACCTGATTGCTCTCCTCTGCACAGCTTCAAGTGCTGCTATGTCTTTTATCAAGTGTGGTGACCAGAACTGCATTTTATAGTCTGACACTCCTTGATTTATATTTAATGATTTTATACAATATAAGTAAACATTTTTTTTTACATTATTAATTGCTTCTACACATTGCTTAAACGATGAGAATGCTGTGTTACTGTAATCACCATAATCCTTTTCAGAGGATGTTTCCTGTAGTACAGGGTCCCATCTTGTATTTATAATTATGTTCCTTTTGCCCACTTTTCTACATCAAACTGCAATTTCCAAGTATTTGCCCACTTCTGAAGCTTGCCCAGGTCCATTTGAATTATTTTTGCTGCCTAGTCATTATCTTCCATTTCACTTGTGAATTTCACATGTTTACTAACTATACTAGAATATACGTTATTTATATAAATCAGAAAAATTAATGCTCCAAGGACAGACCCCTGATGGACTTCACTGATGGATTCATTCCACATGGAGCATTTTTCTCTTATTTGTATTCTTTATCTTCTGCCACTTTACCAACTTGATATCCAGTTTTGTGGGTTACATCTGATGCCAACAGCTTCCAGAATGTATCTTCAGAGTGGAATTAAGTCAAAGGCTTTTTGAGAGTCTTCCTAAATTTTACCATATGCTTTGCTTTTATGATCTTCTGCAGTAGTCTGGTCAAAAAATCTGAAAATATTGGAATATTGGTTTGACAAGATCTTCTTTTCATGCTAATTATAAGGGTACTGTATAGGATTAGGTGACAATAGCAGTTTGGGAAGAAATAGATGGTTTTGAAAAGTGGCAAATTTGTTGGGAACATGATTTTACTTATTGACACGCACATAAGAACACAGCACACGGTCAGGGTCGGATTACCCATTAAGCAAAATAAGCACATGCTTGGGGCTTCAAGGGAATGGGACTTCACTGAAATTTTCCATTGCCGGATTTACCATGGACCATAAGCTCCATAATCATTATTTTCCACCTTACTGTACACATTTTATTTTACAGTTTATTATTATTTATATTTTGAATTGGATATATATGAGGGCACCAAAATCATGCTTAGGGCCCCTAAAGGTCTTAATCCGGCTTTGCACACAGTGGGATATACTGTAGAGCAGGGGTCCCCAACTCTGGTCCTGGAGGGCTGCAGTGGCTGCAGCTTTTCATTCTAACTCTTGTCTTAATTAGTGACCTGTTTTTGCTGCTTATTAACGTCTTTTGAATTCATTTTAATGGACTTGGTTTTTTAAGATTTGTTCCCTGAATTTCTTCATTGCTTCATCTCTTTCTTTAAATGGCACCCAAACAGAAATGAAATGTGAAGTGAGTGAGCCAACAGAAGACCAACGGAGTCAGGGCCTCAAACTCCAAACCAATTTCACTCCAACCAGTTGCTTCATTGGGCGCTGATTCTTGTTGTTAATTAAACCCATTCTTTAATTCCATGGCTTGTTACTGCTCTCATTGTGCAATAGAAGACATTTCCGAAATGATTGATTTTCTCTTTTCTAAGAGCTCAGTTAAAATGTTTTGTGGACCTGAGTAGATCAATATTCCTGAGACCTTCACCTTTCTTTGTTTTCAGATATTATATGATGGACACAGTTTGCTGGCCATGTTTTGGCTCATTTTGTATCTAATTATTGTTTGGCAGCTAATTAAGGAAAAAGAAACAACTGCAGGGTCTGAGTCTTCAAGAACAAGTCAATTAAAATTAATTCAAAAGAAGTGAATTAGCAGCAAAAACTGGACACCAATGAAGAAGATGTTTAGAACGAAAACCTGTAGCTACTGGGGCCCTCAAGGACTGGAGTTGGGGAACCTCTGCTGTAAAGCACTAGTGTCGAACTCTAGTCCTGGAGGGCCACAGTGGCTGCAGGTTTTCATTCTAAACATCTTCTTCATTGGTGTCCCGTTTTTGCTGCTAATTAACTTTTTTTGCTTTAGTTTTAATTAACGTGATTCAGGCCCCTTATTTGTTTCTTTTTCCTTAATTAGTAGCCAAACAATAATGAGACACAAAATAAGCTGCCACATAACCTGTGTCCGTCACACAATATCTGAAAATAAGGAAAGGTGATGGTCTCAGTAATGTTGATCTCTCAGGTCACCAAAACATCTTGACAGTGTTCTTAGACAAAAACAGAAAGATCAACAGTTCAGGAAATGTCTGCTGTGACAGAATGAGAGCAGCAACAAGCCATGGAATTAAATAACGGTTTTAATTAACACAGAGAATTGGCTTCTCATTAATAAACTTGTTGGAGTGAAATTGGTTGGAGTTTGAAACCCCAGTTTAGCTGGTCATCTGTTGGCTCTTTTCACATCTCATTTCTGTTTGGCTGCCATTTAATGAAGAAAGGAATAAATTCAGAGGACTGAATCCTTAAAAAACGAGCCATTAAAATGAAGGAAAAAGAAGTTAATTAGCAGTGGAAACTAGTCATTGATTAGGAAAAGGGTTATAATGAAAACCTGCAGCCACTGCGGCCCTCCAGGCCTGGAGTTCGACACCTCTGCTGTAGAGAGTGAGCCTCAAATATTATTAGGAGCACAGTAGCAGAAGGGAAAGGAACAGATATTGCTCTTTATAGAGATATGCTTGGCATCTTTAAAGAGGACAGTGAGAGCCAAAGGATGGCAACACCAGTATGAAGACCTCAAGTCTTTTAAAGGTGGTTTCTGACTTAAATCACGATTGGCAAATAGTAGATTTTCTGTAATTCCCACTGAAGTCTGTTTTAGATGACTGCTGAGTCTTGCAATATTAAAGGTTCAGGTAAATGATAAAGCACTAAGTTCACCACATTAAAACGAATCCGAAAAAGAGTAGCAGTCAGGACCTCTACAATGATGATCAAAAAAAAAACTTTTAAGCCAGATGTTTGAAACAGCAGTAAAACCAAGGAAGTTTTAATTTTCAAAGTAATTCCTGTGAATATTATTGCACTTGTTATAACATTTACAAATAAAAAAAATCCATGCTTGTGCGGCCACTCTTCTGTGGTTGAATTGAATTCTTCATCAATGACATACCACCCCACCCTTGGACACTGTCCATCAGATTGATGAGAAAGTAATGGTCACATGGAGCCACGACTAAAGAATAGGGCTGATGTAATATGTTCATTTTTGTTTAATGTTTCGGGTTGTGGTCAAGGGAGGAAACATGTGTCCACTCATGTAGCTGTGTGTGTCAATCAAGGATGTCGAAATAGTTCAAAATAGTTCAGATACAGCTACCAGGAAGGCATTCCAGCATTAGTGTGACTCGCCATACATAACAAATCTCCACAGTTCAAGCATTTTCTTTTTAAAGATTTTAGTGAAAATCTAATCAAACAGTTCACACATAAATAAGGAGAAAGGTTGATAGTACATGCAATAAAGGGAAAAAGGGAAACGTCTTGTGAGTGGTAAGTATCTATGTTACATTTCTTAAGGTTTGTATTTGTTATCACATACACGTTTGATCCACATACATAACACATATATCGGTTAGAAAAATACCTGCCCTTAATGCTTATCTGTCTAACAGTTCACATTTTTTTGTAGCTGTCTAACTTCAACCTAAGAGCTATTCTATTGTCACACAGAGCTAACATTATGAACATAATGGGCTTAAACTGAATCTCAAAGTGTTTTGTATAGGGAGGAGGGAGCCACTTCAGCCACCACTAATGTACGTAATCCACCTGGAGAGCACTGAAAACAACTGTCTACTGATGGCCTCCATCCAACCTGGCAGAGGATCTGCAGAGAAGAATGGCAGAAAATCCTCAAATCCAGGGGTGTGAAGCTTTTCCTGTGAGACCCAAGAGGTCTCGAGGCTGGACATGCTGCTAAAGTTGCTTCAACGAAGTACTGAGAAAATGAACTGAATACTCATGTCAATATAATATTTCATTTTTTTTTTTAATTCAGTTGCAAAAATTTCTAAAATCCTGTTTTGCTTTATCATTCTGTACTGTTGAGTGTTGCTCAATGAGGAAAAAAAAGAAATTTAAATGATTTTAGCATAAAGTTAAAACAAAATATTTAAATAGTGATGGAGTCTAAATACTTTCTGAAGGCACTGTATGTATATATTATTTTTAATAGAGAAAAATAATATATTTGGAGGATCTTCTATATTTAAATATAAATAAGTAAACAGAACCTAAATGTTCCATTCATTTGAAGAAAAACACAGGATGCCCGTGCCTATGAACTAGATTAGTTTCTGAAAGTTCTTTATATAATTTATATTAGAGCACATAAATGGTATTTAATAAATTACAGTGTGCAAATCATGACTTCCATGATTTAATCCATCTGTCATGGCTTGTCATGTTATGTTCCATCTGTGACATAGAAAAGCACCAAATGGGGACCACAAGTTATGTCTGAACTCCAGGATCCTACTAGCAGTATACTGCTGATTACTGGCTAATTCTTATTGACTTAAAAAGGTGAATATTGCAAAAGCTGAAATCAGATTTAAGGTATAAACGCTTAGCTACCAATTGCCGTGTAGGAAAGGCCAATGAAGTATTAGACTACCCTTCTCATGATTAATAGGGCTTAGAAAATGGTGTGGTGGTTAGAAAACAGTGAATACTTCATTACTGAAGTTGGTGAGATGAATGAATGAATGTATACTGGATGATACCAAGAGTCACAGTGATAATTAATTAAAATGTACACTCAATTCATTTTGACTGAAATATTCAAAATATAATGGAAAGAGAGGTGGGCATAATGGACCAGAGAGGAGTATCATCATTTAACAACAGCTGAGGTGTGCCTGTTTTCCCATTTTTGCATAGGATTACTCCTCACACATATATATTGTCACACACGTCAGCCTGGGGAGTGTCTCATGGCGAATAGTCCGGGAACCTCATGTGGGAAAAGAAAATAGAAGAAACACCATTATTAACATGATTTGTGTTTCCCCTAAAATGGGCTTGAAGCTTCCGGAAGATGAGTGCAATGGTCCCCATCCCTTCTGGCCTCACAGTATTTAAAGAGGAGAAGTCACCATTTATTACTGGACCTGATTTAGAAGAGGACAAAACTCTGGCTGTAAAACATTAATGTACAACACTTTCTGAAGCAACAAGTATGTTTTGTTATTGCTTATTAATTTTTTTCTTAATCCAAAACATTAACTTCCTTAGTGTTATGTTTACATGATGAAAGATGAACCAAAAAAATTGCATTTTTTTCAAAAATGTATTTATAACAGAAACCTGAAAGGACCAAAGCATCAATACAAATCCAGTAAGAAAGGTGTGGTCTAGTGTAACATTGCTGTACTGATGCAGAATTAGTATGTTATCCGTGTGACATATTGTTAAAAAGTCACCAACGTACAGCCTGACGTTGCAATTGGGACAGTAGAAGCATGTTTCTTTTCATACTTTCTTATAAAATTTTTCTGTTCCTTGCACATGAAATGGTAGAAAGTCATTTCTTGATCTGCACGATCAACGCCACCTTGTGTTATTGTAAGCTGCAACAGCACAAGGCTTAGTGACGTCCATATTGATGAGTGGAAAAACGCATAGAAATATTCACGATTTATTTGCAACAGGATGTTATTCTATCCACTGATGGCAGCAGAATAATGTCCCAAGAGTTATTCAATCTTAATGCTGTATATTGCATCATTACAGTTTATCTTGAGAGACATTCGAGATTCACCGGTTTTACACTCTGGACTCCATCATCCAATCCCATGGTTTCTGTAATCAGTACTATGCAGACGATACACAGCTGTACCTGTTGCTCCCTTTGGAGTCCCTGCATGTCTTACTGATATCTCATAAGGATGAAGGACCACCATCTACAGCTCAACCTAGCAAAAACCAAGCTTCTTGTGATCTCAGCCAGCCATTCTGCTCAACTCCCCATCTCTGTGCAGCTTAACTCACTGTTGCTAACACCTGCCAAATCAGTAACATCCTTGGGGTAGTGATTGATGAGCAGCTATCTCTATCTGACCACATTTCTATGATTTCTCATTTATGCAGGTTCACGCTGTACCACATCCTTCAAAACCTCTGGTCCAGGTTTTGGTCTTGTTGCATTTGCACTACTGTAACTCGCTTCTGGCTAGAGTACCCACATGAGCTATCCAGTCTTGTATTTTACCAGCTGAGACAGGCACAAGTCATACTCCCTTCTTCTGGTAGCTAAATTGCCTTCCTGTAGCAGTTTGCATTAAGTTCAAAGCCCTGATCCTTGCCTACACAGTAGTCAATGGATCAGCACCTGAGTATACGGAGACACTGCTATAGTGCTATACTCCTTCTCCTCTGCTCATGTCTGCCAGTGAATAGTGTGTGATGATGCCAACTCTGTGTGATATCAAGTCTCAATTCCTGTGTAGTTCCTAGTTGGTGGAATGAACTGCCCAACTCCATCCGTACTGCTGACTCCCTCATTGAATTCAAGACAACCCTTCTGTTCTGTGAATATCTGTCTAATTGATTAGCAAAAAACTTTGCTCTATACTATTTTATATTGTTGGTTAATTTGTTGTTAGATTATGTTGAATCGCTTTATCGATTGTAACCTATGATTGTAAACTTATTAGCTATTACATCTTCCCACTTGTGGCAATCTACTTTTATTCGCTGTCCTACTATACTTGCTGAACAAACAGGCCCTAGCCTAATGTTATTTGATTATGTTTACCTCTTTTGTAAGATGCTTTGGATAAAAGTGTCTACCAAACAAATAAATATAAATGTAAATGTACATAAATTCCATGCTCGAGAAAGGCCCAACTTTAATGGCAAGGATGTTAAACAAAGCATCTAGATGGAGCTCCAACTCTTCTTCTTTTCTCTTGTCCCTTTTTGTGACATATACTATACCAAGAATCAAGTACACCATGTTGGATTAGAGTTGCCACTCACCCTAATCTACATGTCTTCTAAATGTTGCAGAATAGATAGATAGATAGATAGATAGATAGATAGATAGATAGATAGATAGATAGATAGATAGATAGATAGATAGATAGATAGATAGATAGATAGATAGATAGATAGATAGATAGATAGATAGATAGATAGATAGATAGATAGATAGATAGATAGATAGGAAAGGCACTATATAAGGTCAGGACTATGTGCCAGCCATTAGAGTTCTTCCATGTCTTTGTGGACCTTGAATTCTTCTCAGAAGCACAGTCATGCTGTAACAGAAAGAGCCTTCAGCAAACAATTGTTACAAAGCTGGAAGTGCACAATTGTCTAAAATTTCTTTGTATGCTGTAGCATTAACAATACCCTTCACTGGAACCCAGGTGGCCTAGCCCAATCCCTGATAAATAGCCCCAGACCATTATAACTCCTCCATTAAACTTTACAGTATGCACATTCCAGTCTGGAAGGTAGCATTTTCCTGGCTTCTACCAAACTCAGAATTGTCCATTGGACCGTCAGATAGTGAAGCATGATTAATGCCTGGCATTGTGCACAGTGATCTCGTGTGCAACTGCGCTTGTGTGCATTTAGGAAGATCTGAATGCAGAATGGAAGATCTAAAACCTGAGTGAAATTCTGATGAAAAAGTGGACTAATTTCAATCACCATTCTTATAGTGCACAGAATTCATGAAGGCTAACGGAAAAGTAAGGTTATATATTGTGATATGTAGGGAACAAATCAAGGGAATTTATCCTTGAGTTATATAACGCATTAATGTGGCCTAACCTGGAGTACTATGTACAGTTTGGGTCTCCATATTGCTAAAAAGACAAATCAGCATAAGAAAAATTCCAGAGGAATTTAGAACTTTAGATCTCTGTAGAGTTACTAACATGAACACTATGACGTTCAATTTCAGTTTTCCTTTTTTGACCCATGGATTTATCACTTGGTAACTCCAAGATAGCCCCAGGTGAGAAACCTCAACTGTGTTGCCTCATCCAGAATTGGTCACTGCTTTGTGCCTGATACTGGCCCCTGCGTAGCCCTGAACTGGATCTTCTTACGAGATAATTAATGAGGATATGTATGTAAATATTATGTTGGTAAGTACATTTTTGTTGATATTTTACATTTGTGTAACCCTGTCTTCAGTAAAGAAATATAATTAATTGACTCAATAGCAGACAGAACAGGGTTAAGCTCCTTTTAAGGGCACACAGACGTATATAAACTATTAAGGATATCTCTCTGTTTGACAAAGAGGTGAGCACCTAATCCTCAAGATGCCTGGAAGCCACTGAGAAGGGCGGGAACATGCGGTGGTGTCAAATGCCCAGTGTGCTCCATGGTACATGTAGATGGAGAATGGAGGGTTACGGATGCACATTCAGAATATCGTCACATGGTTTCCCATTTCCTCAGTCCTGCATAGGCTGGTCTGACATGATGGTTTCTTATTCCCCTGCTTTCTCTTACCCCTTTATGAGATTATTTATTTCTCTGAATGTGCTTTCCTCTCAGGATGCATCAAAAGGAATGGCATAGAAATATCAATGTCATTGTTCTCTGACAGGATTATGTCCCATGAATGAAGCTCTAAAAGAAACATCATGTAATTATGTGATGTTAAGTCCAAAGGTTATGAGCAGGGATATAAGTGAAGAAACAGAAAACACAATCCCACCAGCCCTTATTAGCAGTTGTACTCACGTTTAAATGATGACAGAAGCATAAACAGCCATTTAAATACAATTTAGTATAAATCCACATTTCTAATGTAACTACAGCATCATTAAGTATAAGCCTTTACATTAAAATATAATTAACATTGAGACACTGACTTTGCTAGCAAGATTGGTCTTGGCGGGAATGGTCCAGTGATGGTCTATTTTTTAAAATGGTCCCCTTAGGAAAAGCAAAGCATTGAAGAGATGAGCCTCTTCCCAAACCATATTTCCTCTGTAGGCCCATTCAGAATCAATTTAAATAGTACAAAGTCATTCATTTGTGAATTCATCCATCATTCCATTTTCTAACTGGCCTATTCATTTCAGAGTCTTGCCTATTTTTCATTCATTTTTAAAATCCCCTTTTCACAACAGAGAAACCTAACCTGATTGGATCATGATAAAGGTCAGTACCACTTCATTTAATGTTATTTGTTTGCCAAAGCCCTTTATTATATAAATACCAGGTCACAGGAAGTCAGCCAGGTTCAAACCAGAGATCCACTCTTGATGTTATGCCAGTCCATAGTAGGACACATTCGCTCATCCCTGGCCAATTTAGAGTGACCAATCACTCTATGAAAACCCCAGCAAATGTTTGAGTTTAGGTGTTTCATGGTTAACTTGTGAATAAAATCAAGTGCATAGCCATGCAATCTCCATTGACAGACCCTAGCAGTAAACGGGACATACTGAAGAGCTCAGTGACTTTAAGCGTAGCACTGTCATATGATTCAGTTGTGTTAGTGAATTAAAGGAGTAGATGGATAAGAACTACTTATCTATAAACACTGATAAAACAGAGATGTTAATTGTTGGAGGGAATGACGCTGATCACAGCAATATTTTGTCATCATTTAACTCAGTTGGAATCACCATTAATTTTACTGAATCAGCTTGCAATCTAGGAGTTATCTTTGACTCTAGCATGTCATTTAAAGTGCATATTACAAAGTTGTCCAAATCATGTTTCTCGCATTTGAAAATGTTGGGAAATTGAAGGGCTTTCTAAATAAACAGGATTCTGAGAAATTAATTCATGCATTTATTTCTAGTAGGATTGACTACTGCAATGCGATGTTCACTGGATGTTCAAATTGTTCTTTATACAGCCTCCAGTTAATCCATAATGCTGCTGCAAGAATTATTATAAGAACAAGAAAATACAAACACATAACTCTAGTTCTTAAATCCTTACACTGGCTTCCAGTTAAATTTAGGGCAGATTTCAAACATATAAAGCATTAAATGGCTGTGGTTAAGCTTACTTGTCTAAACTTATCATGACTTACAAACCAGAGCGCACATTAAGATCTCAAGATGCCAGTCTGCTTATGATTCTAAGAATTAATAAAATAACAGTGGGAGGGCGAGCTTTTAGTTACAGGGCCCCTAAACTGTGGAATGGTCTGCCTGTTACTCAAGAGATGCCCCTTCGGTCTCAGCTTTTAAATCCTGGGTGAAGTCTCACTACTTCAGTTTAGCATATCCTGACTAGAGCTGCTGATTAACTGTACAGACTGCATCTCTGTTGTTAGTCATTAGCACTAAAACATAAGTAACATGATAGTTACAGTTTGTTACTAACACCTCACCTTTTCTGTTTCTCTTCTCGGTACTCAAATGTGACACTTGGTGCCACGGCCCACCTGCCAAGTTGTTCTGCCTGTCTAAGGTAAAGTCATCGCTGATGGAGGATCACAGGAATCGTGGGGTAGAGGGGTTCTTTCATCGCATTGTCTGGCCCAGCGCTGTTCATTTGTGGAATGGCCAAATGGGGGAGTCAGCTTGATGGCTGAGGTCTCCAGGACTGTAAACAAATCCAAATCATATTATGTGATATCATCTACTGTTAAATTCTGCTCCATACTTGTAAAATTTTTATTTTTATACTGTATTGAGGATTTGTTCTGTTCTGTGTATTGCACTGTATTGACCCCCTTCTTTTTGACACCCACTGCACGCCAAACTTACCTGGAAATGGGTCTCTTTTTGAACTGCCTTTCTCAAAGTTTCTTCCATTTTTTTCATACAAGAGTTTTTTTTGGGGGGAGTTTTTCCTTGTCTTCTTAGAGAGTCAAGGCTGGGGGGCTGTCAAGAGGCAGAGCCTGTTAAAGCCCATTGCAGCACTTCTTGTGTGATTTTGGGCAATACAAAAATAAATTGCATTGTGTATTGTATTGTATTCAAACTTTGCCACATATCAGTACATGTAATTTCTGCTCTGCTAGATCTTCCCCGATAAACTTTAAGTGCTGGTATTGTGAAGTGGAACCATCAAGGAGTGAAAACAGCTTAGCCTAAAGAGTGGTAGACCACCCAAATTCAGAGAGTGAGGCTGCTGAGCACTGAGGCACTTAGCGTGTAAAAATCACCTATCCTCTGGTGCATCACTCACAAGAAAGTTCCAAACTGCCTCTGAAAGCAACATCAGCACAAGAACTGTGTATCAGGAGCTTCATTTATTGCATGTGGCGCTCAGGTCTTTTCCTTAATAATTCCTTCCATCATTTTACCTGTGATGCACATAACGCTCACTGGCTTAGAGTTACTTTGATTATTGTGGTAGAAATCAAATATATTAATTAAAGAAAGAAATGTGTCCTCTAACAGGGCAAGTCTAATAAAACCTTTTTGAATCAGTAATCAGGCAGGAGAAAGCTTGTCCATTTGCGTCACTTATTTACCCTTGAAGTACCATGCTGAAGAGGGAGCGTCAATCACAGCAGTCAGTTAGAGTATGATCTGAATGGTCCAAATATTAAGGGTATGGGTCTATTTTGTAAGCACCTGAACTTACATAACATCGTCAATCAATGCATACATTTACTCTGGTTGGTTTGTTGGTCTACATTTATAATAATAAAAATCATTTTATATTCTTCTTCATCTCATATCCTTTGGGTTGAGCTACCATCCTTGAAATTTCTGTGTAAGTAGCAACTGTCCAGCTCTTCTTGGATGCAGGACATCTGCTGATCTCTTAGCCATATTTTAGTACATTTTGTGTATTACATCAACCTTATACTTGTTTAACCATTTCAAGTAGCTTCTTCATGACATTTTCAAACAAATGCTTATATATTTCAATGTGCACTGCAAATCAGAATGCTTAACTACTGTTATTTCTAAGTTATTCTCATATTATAATGGAATAATATTTGCTATTTGCCAGGTCCTTAAGATTTTCCCCAGTGTGGCATTAAATTTGAAAACTATAAGCTAAAGGTATATACATATACTGGTATATATATGCAGTCTCATACCTCCTTAAACACTCAAAGATAAATATTATCTGGTCCTGGTCATCTGTTAGATTTCAGCTGCTGCCTCTCGCAGTTAGGGGAGGACCCAGGTTCGCTTCCCAGGTCCTCCCTGTGGTGGAGTTTGCATGTTCTCCCTGTGTCTGCGTAGGTATCCTCTGGGTACTCCAGTTTCCTCCCACAGTCCTAAGACATGCAGGTTAGGTGCATTGGCGATTCTAATTGTCCATCAGTGAGTGTGTGTTGTGCGCCCTGGGGTGGGGTTGGCGCCATGCTCGGAGGTTTGTTTCCTGCCTTGCGCCCTGTAGTTAGGATATAGCGGGTTGGATAATGGATGGATAGATGGATAGAAGGTATAGAACAAAGCAAAAAGTGGGGCAGGTGAGAACTAGCTTGGACCTGGGCTTTTTACATCAGTTTGCTGTGTTGATGGTGGTTTTCTATGACCCTAACAAAGGCCATTAACAGACCACCATATTAGCAGCAAACACCTGAATGAAAGGCCAAGTATAATTAGGACTTACTAGAAATTTTCCACTTAGGTTTACCAATCTCTGGTCGATTGCTACAATATTCTACACTTATAGTGTTACTGTTTAACTTGGGGAAACAAATTAATATGGCACTGTTTGTTTTGTCTGCAGGGTTAATAAAAATTCACAGAGGAACAGTTGGAAAAGCAAGGGTATGGCATCTGGAAGAAGAGCTAATGGAATTTCAAATGAAAAGTTGATTGTGCTACTCTCTGGCTATATAAAACTTACTTAGCTCTAGAGAAGTTTCACAATTTGCTAAAATGAGCCCAATTTAAAAGTACAATTTGGGATGGAATGGGCTGCTCTCTAAAATAGTGCTCTAGAGAGTCATAGGAAACGTCAGAGAAGCACCACATCACAGGCTTCACCTAGTGCTATCATTTAATTGTTACACTGTTTGCCTTTAAGGCACTTATGCCTGAGAAGGCACACTTTGTAAAGAAAAATAGAGAAAAAGCACAAGTAAAATAGAATACATCTAGGTTTTCAGAAGCAAGTTTTATCATATGATTCACATATCTGCTCCAGGGATGCTGCTCAGTATGAAAGCTGCAATCGAGTATTTTTAAATAGAAAACATTAGCTGCTGTCATTCATTTGAAGCAAAAATATATTAACCAGTCAGGCGGACAGTCTTTTTTTTGGTATATGTCACCTTTGATAATTAATGCAATTTCACAGTGATTAAAATTCTTTTGTTGCCTTTAAAAAAGTATTAACCGCTTTAGAAGTTTTTACATTTTATTGTTAGACACATTGAATCACTCTTTAATGATACTCTTTTTGTCAATAGTGACAACAAATCTCTGCAAAGTTGTCTAAATCTCTATGTACTATAAAATCC
Source organism: Erpetoichthys calabaricus (assembly GCF_900747795.2). Classification (NCBI taxonomy): domain Eukaryota; kingdom Metazoa; phylum Chordata; class Cladistia; order Polypteriformes; family Polypteridae; genus Erpetoichthys; species Erpetoichthys calabaricus. Next base: position 28,598,722 of record NC_041401.2, read on the forward strand.
AACAGCCATATGTCTGTCTGTATGCCTGTCCCGTTTTTCACGAGAGAACTGCTTAACCGGGTTTAGATCTTTTTTTTTATATATATATTTTGCTTGAACATTCCAGTTGATTTTCGCAATCTCTTTCAATCGCATTAAGTATCATAGTTCACTTGCAGTACCTATTTATTTGAAGCGAATCCAAGAAAGCGGCTGTGCACCAAGGGGAGGGGGGCGGTTGCCCTCCTCACTCACATGCCAGCCTCAGGGCGTATCTTACATCCGCTAGCTAGCGAACAAGAGAACTACTTAATGGATTTAGATCGGGCATTCTGGTTGATTTTGCGACTTCTCTTATGTGCGCTAAGAAATATAGTTTGCTTGGAGGAGTGATATATTCGCGCTAATCCGAGACAGAGGCTGTGGGCTGAGGGAACGGGGAAGCATGACATCAGGAGTAGGGAGCCAGGCTGGGCCCTCCTCGCTGTCCTATTCCATTATTATGCGAGCGGAGCTGCAGGGGACAGCTAGTTACTAATAAATATAAAACACAAAATAACTGATCTCATAAGCATTCACCGCCTTCAACTCCATATTGAGTAGATGCCCCCCTTTGGCAGCTATGTGTCTGGGTGCACTGCACAGGTTTTTTGTTTATATACCATACATACTTGCGTTTAAGTTCTCCCGCAGATAAGTCGGGATTAGATTTTACCGTATAATTTCTGATAATCTTTATTGTAAGAGCATCCCTTATCTACAATGTAGCATTCGATCAGAAGAAAATATGAAGCTGGTTTTAAATTAAATGTCGTTGAAGTGGGGAAAGAAACTGGTAACTGCCCTGCTGCAAAAAAATTCGATGTGTCTGAAAAACTGGTGCGAGATTGGAGGAGGCAAGAAGATGTAAAAAAAAAAAAATGAACTGTCGCATTTTTTCAATGGACATATAAGTCGCGGCCTGTTTATGATCAATTTTTCGGATTTCAGGCCCGATGATATGTGTGTGTACACGGTAAGTCTAATAATTATTTTGTCTTTTATATTATTAATTTAATTTAGATCACTTTGCAGAGATCATTTTCACTTTGGTGGTAAAGTCTTTTGCCATTGATCAGTGTTAAAAAAGCCAAACTAAATCCACTGTGAATCTATGCTGTATAAAAATAAAATGTGAAAACTTCCAAGTGAGTACTTTTTATAGGCCCTGGATTGGATTGGTGTCCAAAGCGATTTTACCAGAAACAGGGGGCTTTGAAAAGTGGGTAATTTGTAGGGAAAATAATTGTGCTTGCAGACACACATACAAGCACGTATCTAACACTGCACGTTTAATTTCACAAATACTCCAGTGGTTCATTCCTCTGTTTTCATGCCTGCTCCTACTAGTCAGAGCTGTGGTTCACAATAGCTTTATTTTCAGTGCTGTTCAAGGCTGTTTCCTGTCTTGCACCATATACAGTACTTTCTGCCATGCTCTCTGCCCTCCATAACAGTAAATGGTTTGTGAATGTATGCATGTACAGTAGCAAGCAGAAGTATGTGAACCCTATGGAAGTGTCTGTTTTTCAGCATTAATTTGATTAATACTGCAATGTGATCTGATCTTCATTTAAGTCACAAGAACACTGTAGACAAACGCAATATGCTTACATTAATAACACACAATTATAATCTTCCATGTCTTTATTGAACTCATCCATCAAACTTTCACAGCGTACTGTGGGAAAAGTGAACCCTTTGATTTAATATCTGGTCATGCCTCCTTTGGCAGCAATAACCTTAAATAAGCACTTCCAGTAGCTGCAGATCTGGCCTAGAGAACACTGAGGAGGAATTCTGGACCATTCAGCCTTACAGAACTGCTTCAGCTCAGCCATGTTCGTAGGATGTCTGGTGTGAATGGCTCTCCTGAAGTGATTCCACCATCTCAGTTGGGTTAAGACTGTTGACTCTGTACAGAAGAGAAAACAGCATGACTCCATGAAACGTTTATGAATGGGTTGAAAGGTTTAAAGCAGGAATAGCAAGTGTAACCAACACAGTTCAATCTAGTCAACTATCAACATCATGAACATCAGCCCACATCAACAAGATGGATTGCTTTGTCTGCTGTTGCTGCACATTTGGGTGTCAGCTATAGATTTGCACATGCTACACAGTGCATGATGGCTTGGGATACCACAAAGTTTGCACAAGATGGCAACCCAAACAGTTTTCTATTTCTGCACAATCCAACATTATTTGGTGAATTTCAACAGGTTTCACCCCTTCTGCCCAAAGAAATCTCCCTACAGTGTACTCTTTAACACTGGTGGGGAGCACTATTTAAAGAAGATGAGCATTTTGTCTAGAAGGAACCAAGCACTGCTCATCACTTGTGCAACAGAATTCCGGTGATGCATAGTGGTGGCAGCATCACACTGTTGGGTTGTTTTTTAGTGGCAGGGACTTGGAGAGTATTCAGGGTTGAGGGAAGATGAACAGAGCAAAGTAGAGAGATATCCTTAATGAAAACCTGCTCCAGAGCACCCTAGGCCTCAGACTGGGCTGATGGTTTGAATTCTAGCATTCCAAAGACAACACAATGCTTAGGGACACTCAGGGAATGTCCTTGAGTTGCTCAGCCAGTGCCTGGACTTGAACCCAATTAAACAACTTTGGAGAGGCCAAAAAACATCTGTATACCAATGGTCTCCCATCATCCTGACAGAATTAGAGCGTATCTGAAGGAAGGATGGAAGAAACTTCCCAAATCCAGATGTGCAAAGACTGCCACACAAGCTTTGTCATACTCAAGAAGACACCAGGTCATAATTGCTGCAAAAGAAGATTCAGCTAAGTACTGATTAAAGTGTTCCAATCATTTGTGTCATACGTGATATTTCAGCTTTTTTGTTTTTAATTATTTCAAAAAAAAAATTCTAAAATTGTTTGTTGTTCATATTTAAATTTACTGTGCTACAAAACTATGGGAACAAAGCACAACCTATAAGCTTCAAGGACTTGGGTTCAGTTTACTGGTGGATCAAGTTCCTCTGTGCAGTTTACTCATTTGCTGCATTGTTTTTGTCCAGTTTTTTCCCACATCCCACAATGTTAATTGTCAATTCTCAAGGGGTCAGATATAAGAAAATGTACCCTATGATGGACAGCCATCCCTTCCAGAGGTTCTTCCTGCCTAGGTAATGGTGCAGCTGGAGTAGGCTATAGCTTCATTTTACTGCCTAATGTAAAAAGCAGGTCGACAAAAACAAATGGATGGTTGGACAAATTTACGTCTTCCATACTCTACCAGTCAAAGTGCAAATACATGTATGAACATAGGTTAGAAATGATGAGTAAACCAGGCTGATGTGTTAAAATCAAAACTGTCTAATACCAATCGACTACTGATGCTGTGGAATGATAGAGTGAGCAATAAACTTACAAATTGAACAAGTGTGAGGTTGCATGTCCGAGAATGGCATTATAAGTTTAGTTCAAATCGATGGAACTCTGACAGCTGAAAGGCAGATGCACATTTAGTCTCATCATGCATTGCCATCTGGAACACAGATCACCGGTGTTAAATTTAAATTCCAATATGACAATGATCCAAAACAGACACACAGTGAAATGTGTAACATCATATTTGGAATGGAAACAAGCAGGAGAAACATTGCAAATAATGAACTGGCCTGTCCTAAGCTCTGATATGAATATCATTGAGGAAATTAGGGAGTGAGCAGGTCAGATAGAAACTGAAGAGGGCATACACAAGCCTCCAAGAGCTGAGTGGAGGTTGGTGGTGCATTTATTTGACAGGCAAGCTAAATAAAATAAAGTAAAACAAAAGGCAGCAGGATCTTTCTAGTGGTGATTAGAATAATAATGAACAGAAAGAGGTCGCTCTTTGAAAAATGTAAACTCACTCGGTCTACACCACGGGCTATTCAAGGGAAAGTTAAATAATAAAAAACGAAAAAGTGAAAATATAATGATTTAAAGATCACATTTAATGAGTTGGGTTGATGACTGTTTTGATAGTGTGTAAAAAAAGCTGTTTGGTTTTCCATAGCCATTAAAAGTCTATACATATTTTATTAAGAATGCTACAACAACAACAACTTATTATTGGGAGATTAGGACTCTTCACTTATTGGCATTTTGCTTAATGTTTAAAATATATTAAATTAAATTAAAAGAATTATACTATGTTAATGACATGCATTATATCTTAAACTGTTTTACTGTTGTCCAGAAATGGGACTTTAGGCACATCCGGGCTGTCCGTTTCCCTCTCTCAGGCACAGGACTGAGACTTTTGGATAGGGTTAAGCTTAAGGTTAGGGTTCCCAACCTCTTATCCTAAAACTTGGGGACGAGGCTTTAACAGGTTTGGTTACCTGCTGTACACCCACACCTCTCTTATTCTGCAGCTCTCATTTCCTAACCCTGCTTTAATTTTCAACAATGCTCTATATAGGATGCATCACTATGCCTCTTTTATAGGTTTATAGGGATTAACATTTTTTAAACTCAAAGTACAAACAGGAGCCAATATTTATTGGCATAGTGTCAAATCATTGTTGTCTCTATAAATCTGTTTAAAAAAACTACTGTTGTATTGTGTTGAAACATATCTAAATGTCAACAAGCTGTGGTGTAAAACTGTAATGTAATTTAGAACTTAGCCATATTGTATACGGCATACATTTATTGGCTCATTATTGTCAAATATAGTTGTCCATAAAGAAACAAATAACAGACATCTTGAGCAACTATAATGGACAAGAAAAGTTTAATGACACAGTATTAGTTGTTAAAACAATTTTAAAATAAATTGAAACTCACTCTTTGTATAAAAATATGACGTCTGTCATTCAGTTGCTTAGCCAGATTGGTGTTATTTCCTCCTTTAGTTTGTATTGGTTTGGTCTAATTTTGCAGACCAATTTTAGAACCAATTAAGTTTCCCTGACCATCTGCCTCAAAGGCAGAGCATGTCCAGCTAAGACTTTAGAAACAAAGAACTGGGGGTGGGCATGAAGGCACAGGCTGCTACCTCATTATGTTAAAGATCTGAATGAATCTCTGACTTAAAAGAAACAGTAAAAGTTACTAATTGCTTTTACTTAGTCAAAAATGCATGTAAATAGGAGTCTCACTGTACTTGGTACATATGATAATAGTTCTGAAATTAACTGATTACACTACCCACCAACTGGAGAGTGTTGTGGTTGAGGGTCGAAACACTCCAAGATGGCTGGAAGCCATTCAATAACACCCCTCTTTCCAGCCACGGCTACAGCCACAGAAACAGGTGTAAGAAGGCATCTATTGATGTAAATCAAATCTTTTATAGCAAAGTCAAAGCCACTGTATGTACACTTGCATATTGATACCACGTTCACAACATTACGTGCAATCTATGAAATGTTGTGGGTATGAATGATAAAAAAATAATGAAGAATTGAAGAAAAGCAGATTATGTTACAGAGCTGAGCCATGGTAAAAACAGATTGAACTGTGCAAATCAGCTACCAATTTATATTTATAAACTTTTGCTGTTCTTCTTTATGACAATGTTACATTTTGCAGTGGTGTAGTTGTAGCATCCCTACTCTTAGCTATTTCCATACATTGTTTTATCTCACGTTAACTTCATAGTTTGTTAAGCTTTATTAAGTAATTCCTCTACTAACACTTTTAAAGTTTTCTGAATTTTGGTATCAATTTCTTACCAAAGTATTGCTTCTTGTGACATCTCTGTTTGGATAACAACTCTATTGGTATAGAAAATACGGTAAGTGAAAATAAAGAATATACATAACACACAACTAATTTATTCTCTTACATGCTTTAGAATACCTTTTTACATATAGGTATATACAGTATATATATATATGTGAATTTCCCCTTGGGATTAATAAAGTATCTATCTATCTATCTATCTATCTATCTATCTATCTATCTATCTATCTATCTATCTATCTATCTATCTATCTAACATTTATTGTAAATAAGTTAATAATAAAATAGTAATATTAGTAATATTTAATAGCATGCCTGTAGGAATCAAACTATAGCAAAATGCAGTATTGCGGGACAGCACTTAGGCCACAAGATGTCCTTGTGGTAAGTACACTAGCAGAAGCAAAATTGTGAATTATTTATAATGTAATAATTAAGACAGATAATGTCAGAGTTTTGGGGCACCTTGCGGCCAACTCCATATAATTGAAAAAGATCGAGTTAAAAAGTGCAAAATGAGTCTTCTATAGACTTCTATCAATTTACATTGACTGCCCAAGATGGTGGTTCTTCTGGTTATCAGGTTTTCTGGAAGGAAACGTTGGGCCCAGGTGGACAGACCCTGGAAGTGACATCAGAGGTGGAAAACCATCAATCGTCCTTTCTGCAGAGGGAGGAAAAAGGAGACTGTTATCACACAGTAACATCACTGTCTCTGCGGAGAGTTACCATCACCTAAGCCATCTTCCATGCGTGTACACATGACAATGATAAAACAATTAAAATCTGATGTACTATACTGTTGTTGTATCCAGCAGGGGTGCTCGCTCCCTGGGAATATGCTTGTTACATAATGCAGCTTTTATTAAACCAAAAGACTATATACAGTATATATTGTCAATGTGTGGATGCTTGAGGGCGCTGTTGCCCCATGAAACCCAACAGACAGATTAAGACACTGGTTTAAAAGCACCAAGAAGTAATTTAATTTTCTTCAATATAGTGCTTCTAAAGCACCACATCCCCCACAATACACAAATAATAAATAATTAATAAATCACAATAATACAATCCTCCTCTCCCAGCAGCTCCGTCATACTCCCTCCCAACTCCAGCTCAGCTTGCTGGGTCTATCATAGTCCTTTATATAGTCCTTGACCCGGAAGTGCTCCTGTCCTTCTGTCCATGTGATTCAATAGCACTTCCGGGTCAGATGAAGACATATTTTTCTTCAGCCTAGAAGTACTTCTGTTCTTCTGTCCCCGTGACTTGTGAGTACTTCTGGGCTATAGGGAAAATAAAAATCCCCGCGTCTCCCTGTAGCATCACACAGCGGCACCCACAGCAGCCAGCAGGACTGTGAAGTCGAACTCCATCTCCCATGGTGCCCTGTGGGAATCCAGGGCAGTTCTATGCTGCAGGAGAGACGCCATCTAGTGTCATGGGTGTGTCGGCCGGGATGAGTTGCCAGCCATCTATCACAATATATATATATATAGTGGAAAATCAGCCCCGACACAGATAGACATTGAGATACAAGTCCAATAAGCACATGCGTTTTTATTTTTTTTTTCTTCTGACAGCACCGCACACAGTGCACAAACAACCCACAAGTGCTCAGTCCTTTCTTTCTTTCTTTCTTTCTTTCTTTCTTTCTTTCTTTCTTTCTTTCTTTCTTTCTTTCTTTCTTTCTTTCTTTACTTTTCTTCTGGCTTCTTTTCCTCCACTCTCCTGGGTAAGCTTCGTCCTACTCCTTCCGACTCTGGCTCACTGAGTAGTGTCTGCTGGCCCCTTAAATAAGGCACCTGGAAGTGCTCCAGGTGCTTGGTGATGAACTTCCAGCAGCACTTCTGGGTTCTCAGCGTCTGCTGCAGCACCCCCTGGCTGTGCCCATGGACGCCAACAGGGCTGTATCAAACTCCAACTCCCATTGCACTCTGAGTCCGAGGCACCACTATCATTCAGGGCGGCTGCCACCTTGCGTTCCAGGGGAGGTAATGTTCTGGCCACATCTCCTCCCCTGCTCCTTCTAGTGTGGAGGCGTACCGGCCAGGCAAGTGTCCCGGCCATTGATGACAGTACATAAAATATGTATCAAATATATCTTTCCCTAATGGTACGGTGGTGATCCTAAGATGAATAAATAAAAAAGAACACTAAAGAAACAATATCTTTAACTTCTTTTACTATCAGTTGGACACTCATAATAATACAAAATTTGAAGAACAGCTACTAGCGAAAAGCGTGATGCAGTTAGGGGTTCCTGCAGTTGGCTCTAACCTCTTTGAGAGTACAGGAGACATACTTCCTTGGTATGGGCAGGAGTGATGTCTTCCATCCATCCACAGGTGAACTCTAATGTTCAGTGCAGTTACCCAAGATTTATACTTTTTCAGCTTTCAAAATTAGAACATGTGTTACCAAACATGGATACATTTGCGATGAAACTCTAAATAGCAGACAGTGGACTCTGGCCATATACTGATCATCACCAAACAAGGAGCACATCAACACTTTTAAATAGCCTGCCTACGTTGTCTTCCACCTATTTCTTCCCATCTCCCTGTCCGGTTCTTCCTGTCAGCTAATTTGTGTGGTTTCAGCTGTATTTATTTTTGTCAATTACCCATTTTCAATAAAATAATGTATTTGAAATAAACCTCACAGATCACAGGGGCACACTTCAAACCTTTTGCTATAATTATGTGTTCAGGATTGTAATGGTTTACCTTATTTCTGTTGTTGAATTATAGTTATAAACTTGTGCCAACACCTTGAGCCTGACCCTGAGTTCAGTGAAGAGTGCTAAACAAAAATGAGCCTAAATAAAACAAAACTAAGAGTGACACAAGACAATCTACACAAAGGGGGCAATGCTTCCTAGAATAAAGGATGAAGAAGACAGTGTGGATGCACAGAGTGAAAGTCAAGAGTCCCTTATACTGAAAGGCAACTCCCTTAACTCTTTGAGGGCTGAATATTTTTTCCCAAAACACGCATTTTTCTGAAAGCACCCAAAGCAAGGGTCTCCCATATAAATCAACCTAAAATATCAGTTGCTGGGTGCTATGGCCACCAGTTCACTGTCTCTTGTGGCTCGAGACACTCACAGGTGGCATGGTAGCTGGCAGGAACACATGGCAGACTGGCCGCCAGGCTGTCTTCGCGTGATGGGGGAAGGGATGGCAGTAGCAGTCGCAGTCACTACACAATGTAATCTAGTTTGTACATGGTGTCACTATGAGTGGCGGTCTTCATCTACACAAATGTGTTTGGCACCACAATTAGCTGGAGATCAATCAGCTGATGCTGGTACCTCACTTTCCAATTCAGTAATAATATACAAAATGTTGTCCACAGAGTAATTTGCTTTGTGCATTCGGTTCGATCTCTCACAAGATGTCGATGCCATTTTTGTTGTTCTTTGCTGTTCATTGCTCCTACAAGCGCAGGGAATCTCGGTCAAACCAACGAAGCTAACTTTACTTCCAGCAAAGAGAATCAAACTATAACGTAACAGCGGGTTTTGTCACCGTTTGCAGTTGCTTACTGCTCTCAACCCCTCCCTGCTGACAAAAGTCGACATCTGCCCTGAAAGAGTTAAATATCCTGCAGGTGGCCTGGCACTTTAATATAGACACCTCTATTCTTCAATACCCTGTACCCTTCAATTATATTGTTATTATATTATATTAATATAAAATAATATATTATATTATTTTTGTTAAAAAAAAAGGTTTTCTTTTGTATACTTTGGCTTCCTTGGCTTTATTTGGGTTCAGAATCAATGCGAGAGCACACTCTACAGGCCACAATAGCTATGAAAATAAACCATGTTATAAAGCAAATTGTAACTCTTTTAAATGAGTTTAATTGGTTAATACCATAATTAATAAAATGTTAATAACTACTTATAATGGATATGTAAAGTAAAATGTTGCTAGAGGGTGGTGGCTCAACTAACATGCCACATAGAGCTACTCCACACCCTCCACTCTGAGGATCAGTTCTGTGCCTCTAATGACTCCACAGAATAAACAACTCAAATGGAGAAAATGGTTAAAGGACTTTATTTGCACTCACTTTTTTATTGGGAGGGACTAAATTTAACTTGCCTCTACTGTAAGCTCTTGGCTGTTTAAAGTACCATGAAGGATAACACAAGTGAGCATCCATCCTGTCATACATGAGGAATAAATATAAAAGAAAATGTGCCTACCCAACCTGAAACACAAACAATTATTCAATTTATTCTTGTACAGCGCTATTGAAAAAGAGGCTCAGAGAGGAACAACATTTACATACATGAACACACACAAAGGGTAAAGCAGAGGGAAACTCAATCTAAAGAAAGTTGTGCTGACATAAATTAATATAAATAATAAAAAAATGCAGACACAAATAACTGATCAGCTAAGAAGAGAAAAGGAAAAACTTCAGTTAGCAGCAGTCCTGGAGAAAATAAACCTCTGGGAGGTCCATTGGTGGTTATAATAGACAAAGACATAGTCAAAATCAGACAAACCACAATCCTGATGACCTCAATCGGCATGCTGCCCACCACCTCCTGGGTATCTAACAGTGTTTTCACATCTAGTTTGTTTGGTGCACTTTTGTCAAATTCTAATATGATTTCCTTGAAAGTCCAATTTTCATTGGGCACACTAATCGCACTCTGGTACAGACCAAAACAACTAAACCGAGACCCTTTGGAAAGGATCATCTTGGTGGGGTACCCACCAATCCTGGCGCAGTTCTCATGAAGTATAAAAGTGATCCAAGGAAAAATCTAACTCCATGCATTATGGGTGAAATTATGCATTAGTCACATTCAGCGGCTGCAGCCGGTAATTAGGGAATCTCATTCATAGCCTAATAAGTTGAGGGTTAACATGGAACATTAAAGGCAATAAAGTTAAAAATAGATATAACTGCGACAATTTACATAAAACAACTCACACGACTGCCAGTCAATTAGGACAAGCCTAGCATCTGGCTCATGGTGATAGCCTCTCGCCCAAGCGTCATCAGACAGCATTAGAAAGAAGAAGAAAACAAAGACAAAATTTACTTGTGGATCAAAATACATACAGAGATGCTGAGAAATGAATAGCACTGTCCTGTGAGACCGATGATCTAACCCCCTAATCTTACACCATGAAAGTGATGCATGCACGTGAAGCTCAATGCGATGTGCAGTCCTTGAGGCACACACTAACTTTCCCATTAATAGTAAATCTTAATCTAACATTCCAAAATGAACATTATTAAGAAATATTTAGAAGAGTTAAAACAACAAACGTGATCTGAGATAAACTAAATTGAGATCATGTTCATATGGCGGTTAATGGAGAGTAAATACACAACATCATACTGTTAAATGAAACTCATCTGATACTGTTATAAAACTGAAGCAAATTGTTGTTGTCCTCAACAAAGCTTGGCTTCTTTTGGACACTCACCAATTTGAAATGTGTCCTTTTTGTACCACATGCAGTAGCACATAACTTTCAAGAAATTGCTTGATAAAAGGCTCATATAGCCGTGTTTAATAAATAAACCACATAATTATGGAAAATGTGGCAATGTTAAAACGTAACTGTTGTGAATCCCCTATGATACTTTTTCCTAGGGAGAAACATTTCTGCCCAATGAGAAAGAAGTCCACGACACATCTGTGAGGTTTTTATTGGTATGTTAGTTCAAACTAACTGAAAATTAAAACAAAGTAATGAATCGTCTTCTGATTTTGAACAAAGCAAATGAACTATGAGTATGAAAACATCTTAAGACTATGTATGTCCACCCTACTATGTTTTCATTTAAAAATGCAAACATTTGTCTCTGTTTTCACTTTTTTTAAACCCCTGAAAATGGATACTTTGGAAAATGCTCTCCAGAGACGTATTTTTTGAAAACATTGCCTCAGCCTTGTAGTGCAGACGGGTGAAAATGTAGAACACGGGTGTCGAACTCTGGTTCTGAAGGGCCACATTGGCTGCAGGTTTTCATTCTAACCATCTCCTTCATTAGTGATCAGTTTTTGCTGCTAATTATCTGGACTCATGCCCCTTAGTTGTTTCTTTTTCCTTAAATAGCAGCCAAACAATAATGAGACACAAAACAAGCTGCCACATAACCTGTGTCCGTCACACAATATCTGAAAATAAGGAAAGATGATGGTCTTGGTAATGTTGATCTCTCAGGTCACCAAAACATCTTGACAGTGTTCTTAGACAAAAACAGAAAGATCAACAGTTCAGGAAATGTCTGCTGTGGAAGAATGAGAGCAGCAACAAGCCATGTTATTAAATAATGGCTTTAATTAACACAGAGAATTGGCTTCTCATTAAGAAACTGGTTGGAGTGAAATTATTTGAAAAGTTTGAGTTTGAAATCCCAGTTTAGTTGGTCATGGCTCTTTTCACATCTCATTTCTGTTTTGCTGTCATTTAATGAAGAAAGGAATAAATTCAGAGGACTGAATCCTTAAAAAACAAGCTATTAAAATGAAGGGAAAAGACGTTACTTAGCAGTGGAAACTGGTCATTGATTAGGAAAAGGGTTAGAATGAAAACCTGCAGCCACTGCGGCCCTCCAGGCCTGGAGTTCGACACCTCTGATGCAGAGTTTTGAACATGCAGGCTCTAATCGTGCATTAATTTGTTCATGCATTTTACGTGGCCCTTCACTGATTGGATCCTGTTCATTACAACTTCTCATTGCCTTATTAGTCACCCTTAATGGAGAAAATCATATTCCAAAATAGAAGATATAGAAGAGTTGCTTTCTATGATTCTTGTTGTATTGCTTACTTACCTGTGTTTTGTACAGTTAGAATCAAAAGCATCACACAGCTTCAGGACTTAGTAGGAGGTTCCCCTGTGAAGTTATCACACTGTTAATGACTGCGACTAGAATGCTAAATGGAAAAATCAAGCATGGGCTTTCATTGATAAGGGGCTACACAGGGGTGGAAGTTCCGATTGATCAGGGGCTAAATGCTTGAGTCCAACCCCCAGTGATGGCACTGGTTTGAATGTTACACACATTCACAAAATGCAAATAATTTACCAGTCACTATAGTTTTGCCATAAATCCCACACACATATCCAGTGTAGCTGACTGTCTACATCATGTGCATTTTCAGTCAATTTAGTGTGTGCAAAGATACTTTCGTAAATAATTTGGAGAAAATAATGTGAAAAGGCTAGTATGGACAGAAATCATTTTTGTTTAAAAAACACCATTTTTAAATGAAAATGTAGTAGTGTGGACCATGCTAAGCATGTATTGAAAACCACAACTATATAAAGTCAAGGAGAATAAGATGCAGATTGAATCCCATTACAAATCTTCCAAAATTTCTGGAGTCGCTTACCATGAGCATGGGGAGAAGCTTACTAATGTAATAATGGCACAAAGTGCCACAGCAGGATAGCGAGATGAGAAACAGAATAGAAGAGAGTCAGTGACAGTGTAGTGTGATTGTCAAGCTTGTATTTTTATGCTGATCAAAGTATGCTATGGTATAGTAATAGTTCTCCATCCTGAGTCCAATGGGACATCCCTCACATAAGCAGACAGACCATTCCACAGCTTTAGGACCTTGTAGCGAAAGGCTCCAATGCCCACAGTCATTGTATTTATCCGTTGAACCTTTAGCAGATCAGTAGTATAAGATAGCATTGTATGCCCCAATAAATGCATTGATAAGATCTGTTGAGTAGAGCAAGATAAAAGCCTTTTAAAGGTTTATATGCAAGAAGTGACTGTAGTCAGGAAGAAAATAAACATAAGGGAGGGTCTGCAGTCATTTATAACAGGCAATGATGATAACTTTTACTGTCTACACCAACTGGCCATCCTCCACGTCCTAGGCATTCCAAAATTTTATAAGTATATACTGCAACTGATGACTGAATAAAATGTAGGAAAATAATATCATTGTGTGTTATTTCAGTAACAACTGAAAGTAGGTGCAAATTTTCAAAGGATTAAACAAAATCCACTTCAAGCTCTGGCTTACTTTTCTTTCTTCGCTTTTTGAAATATCTGGTGCCTTCCAAATGCATTCTTCATGTGTGTGGCTTGTTGCTCATTTTGTACGTACTCTAGATAAAATAATGTTTTCACCATGTCGATCATCTAAGGAGTAAAGGGCTAAGTTCTAATAACAGCAGCAGTTTGGCGGACATAAGAAGACTATTCAGTACAAGTAATGCTTGTTTGGTTATCAGATAGGTAAATTAAAAAAATTAATTTAATAAATTTAATTGTGGAAAAATCCAATAATATCAGGATAGCTTGCATGAGATGCCTGTTTTATTTATTTAGTTCTTTATTAACTCTTGAAATTGCTTTGTAATGAGTATTGGTGGTACAGTAAGAAAACCCTGCAGAGCAAAATCATGGAAATGTTCAGAACTTCAGCGAACTCTGCAAAATGCATTGAAGTCAATGGGGAAAGAGGAGCTGAACTAGTTTTGAGTGGCATTTAACGGTGTAATAATTTTTAATTTGACCCAGAAGGTTATGGAAGCATCTGCCGACTATAATAGACTGATTTTTGTGGCCAAAAATGTGATTTGAGTGATCTGTGAGGCAGCTAATAACCGTGCCACGGCACATAAAACAACAAAAGATGCAGATGGAATGATAACCACAAACAAAAGACAACAAATGGCCACAAACTAGCAAAAAGTAAATATATATATATAAATGTAAGTGAATATATATATATATATATATATATATATATATATATATATATATATATATATATATATATATGTATATATATATATATATATATATATATATATATATATATATATATATATATATATATATATATATAGTCACAAAAATGAACATAAGACATTGCGAAGGTTTGGGGCAGCCACCCGTATAATTGTTCCTGGCTGCAAAACTGATTAATGAGCAAAGACATGTTCATTCAACTGAGTCCAAAACAGAACTGATTCTCTTCAGGCAATATGGCGGCTTTAAAGGCCAGCAAAGGAAGTGATGTCATCAACACCGGAACCGGAAGTGACGTCATTGGCTGCCTCAGAGCCGGGTGGGATTTCCCTAGAATGGTCTGCAAAAGATCGAGAGGGAAAATTAGTGCATTTCGCCAACCCCTGGTCTGGCATGGAATCACATGTATTCAAGCCCTTTAGTTGTCTCCAAAACACACGTGTGCGACAATATATATATATATACATACAGTGCATCCGGAAAGTATTCACAGCGCATCACTTTTTCCACATTTTGTTATGTTACAGCCTTATTCTAAAATGGATTAAATTCATTTTTTTTACTCATCATTCTACACGCAACACCCCATAATGACAACGTGAAAAAAGTTTACTTGAAGTTTTTGCAAATTTATTAAAAATAAGAAAACTGAGAAAGCACATGTACATAAGTATTCACAGCCTTTGCTCAATACTTTGTCAATGCACCTTTGGCAGCAATTACAGCCTCAAGTCTTTTTGAATATGATGCCATAAGCTTGGCACACCTATCCTTGGACAGTTTCGCCCATTCCTCTTTGCAGCACCTCTCAAGCTCCATCAGGTTGGATGGGAAGCGTCGGTGCACAGCCATTTTAAGATCTCTCCAGAGATGTTCAATCGAATTCAAGTCTGGGCTCTGGCTGGACCACTCAAGGACATTCACAGAGTTGTCCTGAAGCCATTCCTTTGATATCTTGGCTGTGTGCTTAGGGTCGTTGTCCTGCTGAAAGATGAACCGTTGCCCCAGTCTGAGGTCAAGAGCGCTCTGGAGCAGGTTTTCATCCAGGATGCCTCTGTACATTGCTGCAGTCATCTTTCCCTTTATCCTGACTAGTCTCCCAGTCCCTGCCGCTGAAAAACATCCCCACAGCATGATGCTGCCACCACCATGCTTCACTGTAGGGATGGTATTGGCCTGGTGATGAGCGGTGCCTGGTTTCCTCCAAACGTGACGCCTGGCATTCACACCAAAGAGTTCAATCTTTGTCTCATCAGACCAGAGAATTTTCTTTCTCATGGTCTGAGAGTCCCTCAGGTGCCTTTTGGCAAACTCCAGGTGGGCTGCCATGTGCCTTTTACTAAGGAGTGGCTTTCATCTGGTCACTCTACCATACAGGCCTGATTGGTGGATTGCTGCAGAGATGGTTGTCCTTCTGGAAGGTTCTCCTCTCTCCACAGAGGACCTCTGGAGCTCTGACAGAGTGACCATCGGGTTCTTGGTCACCTCCCTGACTAAGACCCTTCTCCCCCGATCGCTCAGTTTAGATGGCCGGCCAACTCTAGGAAGAGTCCTGGTGGTTTCGAACTTCTTCCACTTACGGATGATGGAGGCCACTGTGGTCATTGGGACCTTCAAAGCAGCAGAAATTTTTCTATAACCTTCCCCAGATTTGTGCCTCGAGACAATCCTGTCTCGGAGGTCTACAGACAATTCCTTTGACTTCATGCTTGGTTTGTGCTCTGACATGAACTGTCAACTGTGGGACCTTATATAGACAGGTGTGCGCCTTTCCAAATCATGTCCTATCAACTGAATTTACCACAGGTGGACTCCAATGAAGCTGCATAAACATCTCAAGGATGATCAGGGGAAATAGGATGCACCTGACCTCAATTTCGAGCTTCATGGCAAAGGCTGTGAATACTTATGTACATGTGCTTTCTCAATGTTTTTATTTTTAATAAATTTGCAAAAATCTCAAGTAAACTTTTTTCACGTTGTCATTATGGGGTGTTGTGTGTAGAATTCTGAGGAAAAAAAAGAATTTAATCCATTTTGGAATAAGGCTGTAACATAACAAAATGTGGAAAAAGTGATGCGCTGTGAATACTTTCCGGATGCACTGTGTATATGTCATTACACTAACAGGATTCCAAACTTAGGGCACACATTTGTGGTGCCAGAAAGCAACAGCGTGAGACTGGCTCATTCAATTGTTTGAAGTCATGGCCCTGGGCACAGCGGGAATGTCTTTTTTTCCCGGTCTCTCTGTGCAGATGCTTTTATTTCACAGGGTCACATGTGCATTCTTTGCTGGGGAGGGAGAGGGCTCCTTTAAGGCTTGTTTTGGATCAGCTCCAGCACATGGCTAACTATGCATCCAAATTAGCCATGCGGTGCTCAAAGCCAAGCATACTCATAATATTCTCATTATGGTCAGCTAAGGTACACCTCAAATTAAAGTTTTTTTTTATTTTTTTTATTTTACCACATACAGGGTGGAAGCCTGGAGTACAAATTGGGTTGTGATATCATGTATGCCTGAAGCAACTCGGCAGTACATATGCATGAAAGTTCTGTGCATGGCTGATGCAGCCCTGGCCAATCAAAGCATCACGGGGCTTTGGGAAATGGTTGCCTAAGCTGGTCGAAAGGCTAACAAGCTCATTGGAAAACAGCATATTATCTGCGAAAAAATGCTTTGCTGATCAACACCAATGTCACAGATATCTACTACATAGTACTTTTTTTATTTTTTTACCTGACATGTAGTGCATTTCATATCTATCTATCTATCTATCTATCTATCTATCTATCTATCTATCTATCTATCTATCTATCTATCTATCTATCTATCTATCTATCTATTATTGCTACAGTTACTCTTCAACTGATATCTATGAAATTTCAGACTTTGTGAACATGTGGTTCCTTTCAATAATGATAATTAATAATATGAATATTAATAATTCCACACTAATTTCACAGTGGAATTGCCTGGCACATCAACTCAATGTGATCCCAGCATTTGTTCTGAATTTGTCCAGAAGACTTTAATTACTTGTGAAGAAAGTGAGATCTCCTAACTTGAACGAGTTTCTTCTGTATGTGCTGCAGTGTTACAGAACCCTCCACACCTCTGTGGGATGCAGAGCTGTTTTAAATGACATTCATTTGTAGGTGACAAATAATACGGTTTACCTTTTCTATGTAAATCCTGAATGGAAACAACCCTTAACAAGCTCTAACAATATGGAATTCAGTTAAAGTACATAAAAATGTAGGAAAACTGCTCGTTACATAAACGTCTTCTTTATCTCGCAAACATTCCCTTGAGCTCAAAAAAGGTCCAAGACCATTTACATCCCTAATTTTCAAATCCATTAAATAGATGAATGCTTTGATTCTATTTTAGTGTTTATCAGTCTACTCAAGGGATTCATTAAATTGAACACTCCCTTCAAAACATAATCTATTGCTTAATTAAACTTTGCAAATATGAAATTTGAACTGGCGTATCAGGAGAGAAGTTATTGCTTTGTTGTTCCTTCATTTGCACGATATTTTAATGAATATGTTGCTATGATATATTACCATTTGCATGTAATTAAAGCATTTCCTGAAGCACTTAAGGCTTTGATTCTGCTGTCGTAGATCATAAGTCAACTTTTTTATGCTCTGCAAATCTCCCAAGAATAAAATCAAAACTCATTGACTGCTGAGTAAATTTCACAGCTTGTAGCAATGAAGTACATCATTGTAATGTGTGAAATTTTAATCAGAGATGTTGTAAAGAAGAGAGCTAAACTGACTGCTATAATTAACGAGTTGTGTCATCGATAAGAGCACGTTCAGAAAATATGTACAAATTCTGACCTCCGAAGAAGAAACGCTCGCTTTTACACATTGATGCATGATAAAGAAGGATTGTCACCGACAATTCTTAATAAAGAATGCTCCTTTGAATCCCTGAACAATGTGACTGTGGCTACATGTGTGACGATGACACAATCTGAACATCTAGCTACGGAAGTGAACAGACAGAAAGGATAAAAATGCTCCTTAGATTACATACTACTTTCAAGATTTATACTTAATTCAGTTCCATGTATTGTCATATATGCTAGGGTGCTATGAAAAGCTTTTATTCCTAGTTTCATTGTTGCAGAAACATGCAGCAATAATGTCATGTTTGAACATCTTACACATACTTGTGAAAATAATGTAATATTAATAACAGACAAAGACTAGGACACCATATGTAAATACAACAGTAGATGATATACCATATAAACATATCTACGAGACACTCATGTAGTGGTCAGTGTGACTGGTTTTTGAGTAGCTGAATGATCAGAGGGTAAAAACTGCCCATCAATTTCATGGTATGTGTACTAATAATCATAAACAAAGGATTTTGAAAAGTGACTATACAGGATGGCTGAGGCCTCTGATAATCCCATTCCCCCTTTGGAGTTTAGTAGATGCACCTCTGTCAGCAATGCAGCCTTGTGTCTGCATGTGCAGGTCTCTCTATCAGCTTTGCATATCTAGACACTGCCATTTTTCCATATTCTTCTTTGTAAAGATTTCTTAAGCAGGTTGCATGGAGATCATGAGCTGTGAGTCAAGATACTCAGGACATTAACATTGTTGTTTCTAAGCAATTCCTGTGTAGCTTTATATTTATGCTTGGGGTCACTATCTTGCTGGAAAACAAATCTTTTCCCAAAGTGCAGGTTTCCTGAAGACTGCATCAGGTTTTCCTCCAGGATTTTCCTGAATTTTGCTGCTTTCATTTTTACCCTCATAATCCTTCTAAGACCTGCTGCCTAGAGAAGCGTCACACCAGCCTGGTGACGTGGGAATGGTGTTGTTTTGTTAATCTGCAGTTTTGCCAAACACGGACTTTATTCTAATGGCCAAAAAGTTCAAATTTGGTCTCATCAGATCTTAGAACCCTCTTCCAGTTTCCTTCTGGCAAACTCCAGCCATGCATTTTTTTTTCAAAAAGTGGGGTTCTCCTTGACACTCTCCCATAAAGCTGCAACTGGTAAAGCACCCAGGCAGCAGTAATTGTCTACCCAGTTGCTCCAGTCTCTTCCAGTATAGCTTGTAACTCTTTCAGAATTCTCATAGGTCTCTTGGTGGCCTCCCACACTTGTCTTTCACAATCACATTTTTTATGGATAGCCTGCTTTAGCAAATTCACTGCTTTTCCATACTCTTTCAGTGACTTGAATAATTAATAATAATTATTAGTTAAAATTAATAATAAACATAATAATACATTTTAATGTATATAGCACCTTTCCCATGTTCAAGGTGCTTATTTATATTGGAGTTTTCTCACTACTCAAAGTGCATTACACATCAACCACCCCTGTTGTGTAGCATTCCTCTGGATGATGCAACGACAACCATTTTTGCAAAAATGCACTCATCACACATTAGCTATCATATGGTTAAGTGGTGAGAAAGAGATAGTTAGCTAATAAGTAGGACAGGGAATGATTAATAGACCAGAATAGACAAGGCTGGGATGGGAAATTTATCTAGAACATTGTGAAACACCCTACTCTTTTCAAAGGATGCCCAGGGATCTTTTATGACCACGGAGAATCAGGACCTCAGTTTTTTATCTTCTAATAAGGATGGCACCATTTTTATAGCGCAGTGTCCCCTTCACTGCACTGAGGCATTAGGATCCACACCCAAATCACAGGGTAAGCACCCCTTGATGTCCTCACCAACACCTTTTCAAACAGCAACCCAAGCTTTTCTTGCATGATCTCCCATCCGAGTATTGATCTGGCTCAGACATGGTTTAGCTTCAGGTGGCTTACTTATTTTGAAGTGCATGTGGTATGGCTGCTGGCCATATTTTCTTGTCTCCCTCACTTGCCTTGTGCTTTTTATGGAGTTCTTTAAAGTCTTCTTTGTCTTTATTGTGTTGGTAAGCTACCATACTGACTCACCTCAAGCTGGCCCTTCCAGCATTTAGACGACAATCAACTGAAATCCCAGAGAGGTGATCTCTAATTCTGTGACCTCTAAAACAAATGGACTGCTCCAGTGATGACTTAGGGGTGTCAAATTAAAGGGGGTGAGAACTTATGGAATCAATTATTATGTGTTTTATATTTGTAACTCAATAATATAAATGTAATTTAGACGACTTTGCAGAGATCTGTTTCCACTTTGACATTAAATAGTCTTTTTGTGATGATCAGTGTCAAAAAAGTTAAATTAAATCCACTGTGATTCAATGTTGTATAACAATTAAATATGAAAACATCCAAGTGGTGAGCTTACTTTTTGTAAGCACTGAAGATAGATAGATAGATAGATAGATAGATAGATAGATAGATAGATAGATAGATAGATAGATAGATAGATAGATAGATAGATAGATAGATAGATAGATAGATAGATAGATAGTGTGGTGGCCGGCTGGAACCCTTACCTGGAAGGAACGGGGAAGAGAGTATTTTCAGGACAGTTTTTCCCCTGGGCCACGGGTCATGAGCATGGGAGCTCAACCCTGGTAAGGCCTGTGGCCCCCGCCATGGGGCGCATGGACATTTTCAGGGCCTTATTTGGCCATTCTTTCGCCACACATGGAAGTGTGGCCAGAAGAAGCTTGTTGGGTACCTGGAGCCCTCACGGGTGCCCTATAAAAAGGGGCCTGTCCCTACCATTATTCGGCGAGATTCAGGAGGAACAGGACAAAGCCTGAATGGGAGTGTAGGCAAATGGACTGGCAGCAGAGAAAGGATTGTTGTGTTGTGTCGTGGTGCTGGTGATATGTGCACTTTATTTTGTAAATAAACCATGTGCTGGGTGTTGAACCTGTGTCTTGCCTGTCTGTGTCTGGGTTGGGTTTCACAATAGATAGGTAGATAGATATGATAGGAACTATATAATAGATAGATAGATAGATAGATAGATAGATAGATAGATAGATAGATAGATAGATAGATAGATAGATAGATAGATAGATAGATAGATAGATAGATAGATAGATAGATTTGAGTCCACAACAGAACTGAGTTTATCTTGTTTTTAAAGTGGGTCGGTGGAAGTGACATCATCAGGGGGCTGGAACCGGAAGTGATGTCTTCGGGGCCAGAACTGGAAGTGACATCTTCGGGGGTAGCAGAACCGGAAGTGATGTCGTCCGGATGGAAACAGAAATGACGTCATTGGAATCAGGTAGAATTTCCTGTGTCTGGTCTGCAGAGATAAAAGAGAAAGGTTTACTGCACCCTGCCACCCAGTGGCCTGGCATGGAATTACCTTCTTTTGGTCCTTCTAGCTGCCTTCCATGCGCACGTGTGTGTCAATAGATAGATAGATAGGCTTTGTTCTCAGAATAAATGTAGCAACCCACGTCAGTTTTAATACAATGGTGAACAAAACCCCAAGGGAATATCTTTCAAGAAGAATCAGTGTAACAGTCTGCTCCACACACTCCATTTCAGACCGTTTCCATATTCCTTTTCCCCATTAAAATAATGCTTCCCATAGCTTGAACTGAGTGCCTCAATGGCAGGCAAGGAAAACCACAGATCTGTTATTTTATTTTTAAAACGGGTGGCTGATAATGACACATAAATACCCACATCCCACCATTTGGCATCTCTCAATTGACAGGTATGTGTGTGTGTGCACTATGCATATACTCTAAAACCTGTTCCTGCCTTCAACCCTATGCAGCCTAAAGTAGGCTCATCCTTTTGACTGAATAAAGCGAACTGAGAAAACTGGTTCAGTTGATGTATATTAGGATATTGAATGGCAATGAAATATGTCATAGTAAATAAAACACAGACAAAAGGCAAACAAAGGAATATCAGAGTGACCATATTGTTGCTAATACAATTTACAACTCCTGATAGAAAACGGCCTTTTCAATTTAGCTTAAAAAACAGCTGAATTGAATTTAAATTCAAGCTGATTTTGACGCGCCCAGCAGGGTAATGAAACACTTACATGCATGGTACCTCACATATACACAGCAGCAGATAAACACTCAAATGAAATAGTAATGACAGTTACAAGTATCTGCATACAAACAATAATAACAGTATATGTAAATAAAATTCAAAGTATGCACAACCCAGGGAGTGAGGCAGTATTCAAGAGTCTTATGGCTCTAAAGGAAAGAAACCAATTGTAAGTCTGAAGGTGTGGGGTTTTATATTCAAAAAAACAGATAGAATAACACTTGCTGTGGTCTATAATTACTCATCTCTTTATTTTCTATCTTGTTAATCCAGTTCAGGGTTACAAGGAAATGGTGGACTGTATGCAAGGAATGAATTAACCCTGGAAAAGGTCCCATAACATCACTAGGCACTCCCAATCCCACCTATATTGTTAAATTTAAAGAACGCACAGGCATCTGGAGAAGGTGTACATTCCACATAGGCGGAGTCCAGGCTGGGCTTTGAGCTTGTGGCTCTAGAGCTGTAAGGCACTAAAACTTAACCACTGTACCATCCATCTTTAATAGTGTCTGACCATATTAGTCTGTTGTAAGGTTGGGTTCCATTATTGCCTATGCCAGGGCTATTTAATTACCAATTCAGTTAGGCAAGATTTTCAAACCTAGAAATTTAGCTGGGTCAGACACTTTCAGCGGCCAGTAAGCAGCAGGTAATTTGAAATCAACACAATTGAATGTATTGAAAAACAAGTAATGTTTATTCATGGTTTCCCTTTTAAATTTGGTCACATTTGACACAGGCACATCAAAAAGTGTATAAAAAAACAATAAAAAACTATAACTGAACAGAATCTGAAGAAGTAGCAATAATTTTATTTCCACTTTTGAAATAAAAAAAATAAACATTATGGTCATATCTGACCCAGGCAAAACTCAAAGTGCATAAAATTAAAAACTGGGGGACATAAGTTCGTTTTACATCACTACATATGTGATTAGTAGTGTCTTTTTTGTTAACAAAAAGGTGGCGGTACGCATACGTTGCGTTTGAATCAAGTTTGAGGTACAGTTAAGGTATATAGAGGCAGAGAGCCCTAGCGCTACATGTTTTGTTTATTTAGTGAAAAATCCTAAAGTTTAAAATTTGAAATTGGCAGATCATCAAGTGTAATAATAATAATAATAATAATAATAATTCTTTACATTTACTGCATATAGTACTTTACTCACTACTCAAAGCAGTCTGCAAACTCCACGCGGGGAGGACCCGGGATGCAAACCTATGATCTCCTTTATGCGAGGCAGCGGCACTACTGTTATGCCACCTGCGTAGATGTACTATACTGCAAAATACTTTTCTTGATAGTTTAAAATTAAAAATGCAGAATTTCCGTAATCAAAGAATATTAACCGCAGGTCAACAACCTCAATCCTGTCCCTAATGTGTGCTTGGTGTGTATGTGTGCCCTGCCCGGAATTTGTTCCTGCCTTGCACCCTGTGTTGGCTGGGATTGGCTCCAGCAGACCCCCGTGACCCTGTGTTTGGATATAGTGGGTTGGAAAATGACTGAATAACAACCTCTACATTCCGCAAAAAAAATTATGTAGTCCTGCAAAGCAATCGGTACTTAATCTGATTGTGTTTTAAAGAAACCACCAGACTTTTCTGCATGTTTTCATCATATGCAGTCTTCTTTGCTTTGAGTGTCAATGGCTGATCATCATCCTCATAATAGCCATAAATCTGCAGGATCGAAGCACATGAGTGGAGGGCCAACCAATCGTATGAAGAGAAGTGCAGAGATAGTGCTTCTCAGTAACAAGGCTCTTAATTGGAGTAACAATTAGATTCATTTGCAAAAAGCCACATTCGCACTCACTTGATGAAACTGGAATACAACTAACACTCAGTACACAATTGATTATAGAATCACTTATTATGTAGTCAATGCCATGTATTGTCACAAAATAGAAATCACTGTATCATAGACTACTACCACCACTTCTAGACACACAACAACACACAGCATTGTGGGTTTGTTTGAATGTTGCTAGGTTACGTGGAGTGTTGCATTCATGGTCTGTACTACTGTAGGAATTTATGTAGGAACTTCTGAAGGCTCACAAAATATGTTTTTTTTCAGTTTTTCTCTGAGTTTCTGGTAGGACCATGGACTGAGCCACACAGGGCTTGCTTTTGTGGGCCGCCATTTGAATAGCCCAGGCTTAGGCTGTCTATACCGCACTTTGTAATGGGCTGCAATCCTAAGTCTAGCAGTGCCTGGTTTCTGAACCTTCACTTGCACATCTGTAAAAACTGATAACTACTCAAAAAGATTACTGTATATGCAATTTTCTCAGTCATCTAAGAAAGTGGAATTGATGGGGCTCCATCAAATTATTCCTTTTATGGACATTGACTAATTTAGATCACTGGCAATGAATGCTCTAAACGTTGCTGACCATTTTGACTGCAGACCCATTAATATGAATAGAGGTGAGCCCATCAACACTACGTGTCTTGAAGTTAACAAGCAATTACTTACTTTTAGTAACGTAGTGGGAGAGGTCACTGCCATGGCATAGACTGAGAATTGTTTAGAGGGCTGAAGACACAGGCAAGGGGAGCTTCTACATCATGGATCAGACTGAAAAAGATAGTCGGCCATTCTAAAATCTAGTGACAAATAGCAGTGCTATAACCCAGGTCCATTAATTTGATGACCAAGCTTTTAAATTTGTTTTTCCCAACTTAAGATCACAAGACAGACACATACACAATACAATACAATACAATTTATTTTTGTATTGCCCAAAATCATACAAGAAGTGCCGCAATGGGCTTTAATAGGCCCTGCCTCTTGACAGCCCCCCAGCCTTGACTCTCTAAGAAGACAAGGAAAAACTCCCAAAAAAACCTTGCAGGGAAAAATGGAAGAAACCTTGGGAAAGGCAGTTCAAACAGAGACCCCTTTCCAGGTAGGTTGGGCGTGCAGTGGGTGTCAAAAGAAGGGGGTTAATACAAATACAATACAATACAATACAATACACAGAATAGAACAAATCCTCAATACAGTATAAAAATAAAAATGTTAGAAGTACGGAGCAGAATTTAACAGTAGATGATATCACATAATAAGATTTGGATATATTTAGTGCCACATGATGGCATTAGGGTGCTGTTGCTAAAAACGGTATGGCTGTGGCCATTGACAAATAACACAAAGTTGTCAAAGTCAGAGCACAAAATGGTGATGTATCCAAAACAATGCTAAAAATGAAATAAAAATAAAGTACATATAAACTTAAAAGTACAAAATATTCACAAAAATAGAATCCATGGTGAGCAAAATGCTAAATTATAACAAACGGCAGAGATTTAATGACAGTCTGAAGCTGTTGTTAAACACTCTGAGATTGGCAAACTTGTTTGATATTTATTATGATCTCTGATTTTTATAACTTTTTTCTTTATAACTTCTTTTTTGCTAATTCTAGTGATTACTGTAGACCCTCGAGAAGTCGGAGTTCAGAGTTCGCGTCCTCAGTCATTTGCGGAATTTTCCTTAGTACCTATCTAATAATTGTTAGCGGAAACAACAAATATCCTCCGCAATTTTTATGGCCTTTTTCGTGGCAATACTGTACTGTAGAGAGACCAGGAAGCAACTGTAGAAGAAAACGCGGCTTGGGATGGTGAAAGTAGCCAATAGAATTTGAAACTGCAACTCCCAGCAGTCCCTGCAATGGCTCTGATTGGTCTTCTGCTGAGAGTGCTGGGGCTGTTGGAGTCAAAGGATGTCGGCGCGGTTTTTAAAAAGGGGGCCGGTGACCAAAAGCAAAAAAAAAGTTTTTGTATTTTGTGTTTCAAGTTCCTGTCTCTCTGCCTACCTTCTGTTGGGTTACCTGTACTTATTCGTTTTGTCCTGGATCGTTTCGTGGTTGGCATCTGGATTGTCTGCTGTCTGCCTGTCTACATGAGGACTGTAAGTGGATTCATGGCCAACCTACAAAGAAAGGAGTTCTAAAGTACCGTATATACTCGCGGATAAATTGGGACTTGATTTTACCATATAATTTCTGGTATTTTATAATGTCAGTCGTATAAGTTGAATGCGGAAAACTCACGCTATTGGTCCAAGAGATTATGATATGCTAACGCCCACCTGCGAGAGCACACTGCCTTTTTTTTCTCTGTACTGTGCCTACGTGACCACACGGTAATACCTGAACTACTCCGAAGCAACGTTTGCACTGATTTGTGCTTTTTGTATCTCACACCCTCATACACTTTTATCGTAAGAGCCTCCCTTATCTACAATGGAGCGTTCAATCAGAAGAAAATATGAAGCTGGTTTTAAATCAAACATCATTGAAGTAGTGAAAGAAATTGGTAACTGCACTGCTGCAACAAAATTTGATGCGTCTGAGAAACTGGTGTAAGATTGGAGGAGGCAAGAAGATGTTAAAAAAAAATGTAAGTGTCACATTTTTGAATGGGCTGTAAGTCGGGGACTGATTTTATGATCGATTTTTCGTGTTTCAAGACCCGACTTATATGTGAGTATATATAGTACATACAATTGGAATCTGGGGTTTATTTTTGTGTTTTTCCTCCTGACAAAGTTGAATATTTCTTCATTTTCTACTGTGACACCATTTTAGTTGTTGTCATGGGCATTGCTATTATAGGAACATTGTGTTCACCATTTCCATGGAAACCCATTCCAGAATTCTCAGGATGCACTCATTAATGATTTCAAATGAGTGAAGGGTGTAGGTCCTTCCCTTAAATTCAGGGATAGGTGAGCTTGATGGATAACAAACCTTGTCTTAGGGTTGAACTCAACTTTCTTTTTGAATTCCTCGAATCTTTGCTCTCCCTCTTTTATTCTAAAATTTTGATCATGTATCATTTTAACAAACAATATCCCTATTTCCGGGTGTTGACCTCATGCAGTTTTTTTTGTCTGTTGCGTGTTCTGGTGATTTTCATTTTTTTTCATTTTTCTCTCTTTGGGCAAAGCAATATTTAGGCCAAAACCTGAAATGATTTATGCACTGCCTGCACCAGGATGTAGCAGTTTGAAATAAAAAGGGGATCAGGAGAAGTTCTGAAACCAAAATAACAAACAAAAAGGTCAAAATCGTGATGATGTGAAATAAATAAACAAAACTTAGCATGGGAATCACAGATCTAAGTTGGGAAATGGTGCGTAATTTTGTAGCTAAAAAGTTTTTTAAGCTAAGTTAAGCAGGTGTTAAACAAAGCCAAGGAGCAAGAGAAGAATTCACATAGTTATAAGAGTAACAAAAAGTGTTTTTTGTAAAGAACAATTTGAAATCTCAGAGAATTGGGGAATGCACAAGCTGGCCTTTATGGAGCTACACTGATGACATGACACTTCACACTCTCCTGATTATCTTGCCTTATAACTGCATAGCTGCTGTCCACAAAAATGATGGCCCCAGGATGAAAACAACATGCAGGAGAAATGTTGAAACTGTTTGAAATAAAAACAATAGATATAACCACTGGATATCGTGGTCTTTGAAACCCTGTAAGCAATGTTCTAAAAATTTAAAAGACCAAGAATCAGGCAGGTAAAGTCATAAGTCAAGACCTGACAATTTCATGGAGATTTTCTACAACTATGATTTTATTTTAAACAAAATGATTGCATCCTTTAAAGTGCACTTTAATCTTAAATAGCTGGTCTCCACCACATGAATGATTACATAATTGGTTCAATAGCCAAAATAGGGACAATGTGACGACATTCCTAATTATTTGTGCAATCTTCGTCAATCTGCACATCTTTTCACATTCAAACTCACTCGATCCAATTCAGAGTCATGGTAATAAGCACTGCTCTGTAGTTGGGAGTTTGATTTTCTAGATAAGAGAATATGGAATTGTTATCATCTGTAACTGCCTACTCCAGTTTGTTGATTCCTCAAAACTGAGGCTGAGGATATACATGCTGCAAGCATCATGGACTTTTTTTACTTTCTTTAGTGAACTTTATTTAAACACTAAATGACAGGAAGACACATGAAATTAGTACATGAACTCATTCATAGACTGGAACTGAACACCTGTCCGGTCAGGTTATAAGGCGGCTCAATGTCCACGTCTACTGAAAACTGCATGAGCTTACTTGATGTTTCTTATATAGGAGTATGTCATTTGCTGTTGTATTTAATATCTGGTCTTGTAACTATTACCTGTTTAGAACACTACAACATTAGAAAAATTTCAATGAGAACATGTCATTCAACCCAACAAAGCTCACCAATCCTGTCCACTCAATTCCTCCAAAATAACATCAAGTTGAATTTTCAACATCCTTAAACTCAACCTGTCAATCACACTACTTAGCAACTTATTCCGTATGTCTCTGGTTCTGGTTTTCTGTGTGAAGAAAAATATTGCAACATTTGTTCGAAATTTACCCGTAACAAGTTTCCAACTGTGTCCCTGTGTTCTTGACAAACTTAGAATTTTAAACACTTCAGTCATGTCTCTTCTTAATCATCTTTTTTTAAACTGTAAAGGCTCAGCTCTTTTAATCTTTCCTCATAATTCATCCCCTGTAGCCCTGGAATCAGCCGAGTCGCTCTTCTCTGGACCTTTTCTAGTGCTGCTATGTCCTTTTTGTAGCCTGGAGACCAAAACTGCACACATGACTCCAGATGAGGCCTCACCAGTGTATTATAAAGCGTGAGCAGAACCTCCTTGGTCTTGTGCTCCACACATCAGGGCGCTATATAACCTGACATTCCATTAGCCTTCTTAATGGCTTCTGAACACTGTCTGGATCTCAACAGTGATGAGTCCAATACAACTTCTAATACTTCAAGAGCAGTGCTTTCAATTTGCAGACATTCCATTGTGTATTCATTTTGACTTACTGCATGTAATGCTTGATGTTTACTTACATTAAATTTAATCTGCCACACATTTGCCTAAGCCCATATGCTGTCCAAGTCTCTCTGTAACGATTCATTGGATTTGGGATTATCTGCCAATCCAACTAGCTTGGTATCATCTGCAAAATTAACCATCTTATTATTCGTATTCCTAACCAAATCATTTATATTAAAACTAGCAGTGGCTCTAGCACTGATGCCTGAGGGTCCCCCCTTTTAATATCACCCAAATCTGATAAGGTTCCTCGCACCATAACCCTCAACTTCCTGTGTTTTAGCCAGTTCTGCTCCAATCCACGTGCCCTGAACTCCTACTTCTTTTTTTTTAAACATTTTATTAATTTTATTAAAATCATATGACATTCCATACAAGGAAGTCAAGTTTACCAAAGCTAGGTTCAAAACAAATCAACCTCCATCCATGAGAAAGAGAGCTAGGCCAGCAGAGTAAAACTTTAATAATAGTAAAAATATGTAAATAAATAAATGAATAAAAATAAATAGAATAAAAATAAGGGGGAGAGAATCTGCTTCCTCAATTTACATGCTTATTTTAAAATGTTACTGATTAGGTCCTGCCAAGTTTTGAAAAAGTTTTGTACATATCCTTTAAGTGAGAATTAGATTTTTTCCAATTTCAGATAATACAGAACATCAGTTACCCACTGACTTAAAATAGGTGAGTTAGGATTCTTCCAGTTGAGCAAGATAAGTCTACGTGCCAATAGTGAAGTAAAGGCAATTACAGTTTGTTTGTCCTTCTCCACCAAACACAACTCTTATTGGATTAGGAGAGATTCTGACACCAAGGCTGTCTGAGAGGCATTTAAAGATTTTGGTCCAAAATGATATTAATTTGGTGCTGGCCCAAAAGATGTGGCCCAATGGGGCCAGAACTTGATTGCAAAGTTCGCAGGTTGGATCTTACCTTGGAAACATTTTGGACAATTTTAAATGAGACAGTTGTGCTCGATATAAAATTTTAAGTTGAATAATTGTATGCTTTGCTAATATGGAGCTCGAGTGAATTTTGTGCATTGCTACCTTCCACTCTTTTTCTGAGATGTTAAGTGAGAGATTCTTTTTTCTCTGTACTTCTTTTAATCTGATGCCCAATCCCTCATGTGGTGCCTTATCAAATTATTTCTGAAAGTCAAGGTAAGTAATATCGTAGGCTCCAATTTGATCACATCCTTTCGTTGCTTCCTAATAGCAGCATATTAATAAAGCTCACGTTGACTGTTCACTAAAACTCCTGTTCATACAATGTGCTGCTCAATCTTTTCCATAAAAATTCCTTCCAATAATTTACCAGTGATGCATGTTAAGCTTGCTGGCATATAGTTATGTGGATCTTTGCAATCTCTCTTTTATATTTAACGGGATAATATTTGCTATTATCTAATCCTTAGGAATTTATACTGTACTACTGTTACTAGTCCATGGGAGACCTGTAAGTAAAAGTTTCATTGTGATATGCACATTTGCCAATCAATTTGAAGCTGAACTTGAATGTATCCACACAAGCATTGGGAACAACATGTAAACCCCACATAGGCAGTGATCAGCTCTGGACTCACAGAGCTGGAACTTGGAACTTTGATACAGCAGGACTAGTCACCGCCTTTTAATGGAACTCAGCTTGCCTTTTCTTGTTCCCAGGTGACATGACTTGAAGAAGGTTGTTTTTCCTTGCTTGAAGATGCACAGAACCCTCGAGTCAGAAGATGGATAGGCCACCTGAACTGCAACAGCAATTGAATTGGCCCAGCGCATTGGCATGTCTGTCTAGACAAATTATGGACGACATGTCTCTCAACAAGGAAACTTATTTGTTTTCTAGAGCCAGGAGATTCATCACTGCCTAGGCAAAACAGGAATGAAAATGTATTAGTGTCATGGTAAACTGATAAAAAGAAGTGGCCCCTCCAGCATCTTCAATAGTAGAAGTCTCAGAGCTGTATTGATCTGTGTTACATAAATCTTGTTTTCTGTCTACAGAAGTGAATCAGGAGTGACCCCAAAGGTTAACAAACATTGTAAAGTCTTTCAGCTGGGATAGATGCCTGTGTGTTCCACACATTGTGATCGCTACGTTGCATCTTGTCATATTACTCCTAGGGTGCTTAACTAATTGCTGGCTATCATGAGACAGTTTAAAGGAATAAGAGAATGCTTGCAATTGCAGTCTGTGTTTTTTTTTTTCCCTTTTTCTCAGTCTTAACGAGTGTTTGAATTCATGTAGCGGAAAACAATCAACACTGAATTAGTCAGCAGGAGCTGGTAGTGAGTTGGAACCTCCAGTAATTGGCACGTAAGTTTCTTACATAGCCAGTGCCAGAGCCGATTAAGCTGATGTGATTTGTTTCAGTAAACTTTTACAAAAGCAAAGCTGTTCCTCTGTCTTGGCTGCTTAAACATCAGAGCACATTAACTGATCGTTTTTACCGATTGTCTGCAATGCAGGCCTAATCTGACCCCAATTAAATTTATAAACGCCTCTGTCTTTAAATACAAAGGACAACCTGTGAAAAAAAGAGCTCAAAAGTTGAAGGAATCAAGAAGGCAGTGTTTTAGATTAACCCATTTGCCATCGTGTACGTGTTGGCAATAGCAGTAACAAATAATGGATAGCTGGAACCAAGCTCTTGGGAAAAGTGGCAAATCGGGTTAAAGTTCAGATGCTATATGGCAAGAAGGCCAAGGGAACACATTTTTTTGGGTGGCAAAAAATGGAATGTGAATACAAGAACATTCTTAACATGTTGAGAGTGTTTTGTGGCCACTCTAACACCCTGAAAGCCTTAAAATCAAAATTGTGGATGATCCCTGTAAAATGAAAAACAAAATCCTAAAAACTGGTTATGCTGCTATAAATCACTGGGTGTCCTTTACTAGGTTTGTAGGATAACAGGCTCAAATACGAGTTCAGAAGAAGGTCATTGTTTGGGTGTTTCCTTTTATAGGATCTGCTTTATATTCAAAATGGTGTGCATCTGATGACTGTGATCTTAACTAAATAGATATGCAATACTGGTCCATGTCAAGAGAGTGTTAACATCATTTAGCTTAACTCCACATCAAAAAAACAAACACAGTTCTTTGCTCATAAATTTCAAGCAAAAGTTTATCTGCTGTCAGAGATAGCAAGTGAATTGGCAGCTTCTTCTCACTTATGCAGAAATATGTATATCTCATAAAAAAAATGCTGAGTAACACTGACCAGAAGTACATGGTAGTAGGGCTTTAGTTTGCAGATTGCGTATACATGTTGTGACAAGGACAAGACTTCAGACATTATAAAAGTTTGGGGCAGCCACCTGTATATTATATCCTGGCTGCAAAAGTTTGAAAAAAGTTTTAACAGAGGTGTTCACATGACTGAGTCCAAAATAGAACTGATGAAGTGGAGGTAAGTTGGCGGCTTTAAAGGCCCAGAGAGGAAGTGACGTCATCAAAAGGGCCGGAACCAGAAGTGATGTCATCAATGGCACTGAAACCTGGTGGGATTTTCTGGGAACAGTCTGCAAGGAACTAAGAAAGACAGTCAGCACACTCTGCTGCCCCTCTGGTCTGATATGGTATTACCAAAACTTAAGCCCTTTAGCTGCCTCCTACTCGCACGTGTGTGACAAGGCCCACCCTCAGCCCAGACCCATTGGGTCGGGCATCCTGCACCGAGAGGTCATGCACCCGAGAGAGAACATTGGCATTGGGGTGGAGAGAGCCCTTATGATGAATCAGTGAAAATTTGTATGGTTGAAGATCAAAAAACCACCTAGTGACCTGCAGATTTGACTCCTTGTGGAGGGCCATCCACTGTACAGGAGGAGTGAACTCACGACCCAGGAGGTAGTACCTCAACTGCGTAATCGTGCACTTAATCGCCAGGGTCTCTCTCTCCACCGCCGCATACCTGGTCTCCCGATCCAGCAGTTTCCGGCTCAGGAACATAATGGGTTGTTCAACACCATTGATGCTCTGGCTCAGCACAGCACCCAGGCCTGTGTCCGAAGCGTCTGTCTGGAGGATGAAAGGGAGAGAATAATTAGGTACTTTCAAAATAGGAATTGAAGTAAGGGCCTGCTTCAAGTCACAGAATGCAGCATCTGTCTTATCTGTCCATACCACATTGTTGGGATCCCTCTTCTTCGTCAAATCAGCAAGGGCACTGCTCTCTCCGAAAACCGAGGTACGAACCGACGGCAGTACCCGGCTAATCCAAGAAATGCTTGGACCTGCTGCTTGGTTTTCAGACGGGGCCATTTCAGAATGGCTTCTACCGTTGAACATTGTGGTTTGACGGTACCCTGACCCACTAGGTAGCCTAAATATTTAGCCTGTTTCAATCCAAAGAAACACTTCTTAGGATTGATTCGAAGCCCAGCTTCAGCTAGCATCCACAATAGTGCTTTCATCTGCTGTACATGATCCTTCCATGTGCTGGAATAGATGACAATCATCTAGATATGCAGCACTATACGCATTATGGGGTCGGAGCACTTTGTCCACCAGACGTTGAAAAGTTGCAGGAGCCCTGTGTAACCTGAATGGAAGAACACGATACTGCCAATGTCCACTAGGGGTGCTAAACACAGTCTTAACCTTAGTGGAGGCCGTTAAAGGAATTTGCCAGTACCCCTTAGTCATGTTAAGTGTAGTCAAAAACTTTGCTTGGCCAAGCCTTTCAAGGAGGTCGTCCACTCGAGGCATTGGATAAGCGTCAAATTAGGAGACTTGATTAAGCCGATGGAAGTCATTGCAAAACCTCCAGCTCCTATCAGGCTTACTAACCAAGATGATCGGACTAGACCAGGGACTATAACTTTCCTCTATTACTCCTAGTTCCAGCATTCGCTTGATTTCAAATGCCACTTGTACTTTCTTTGACTCGGGAAGTCGATAGGGTCACTCTCTGACGATAACCCCAGGCGCTGTCACTATGTCATGCGAATTCACTGAGGTCCTCCCAGGTTTCTCACTCACCACCTCCGGGACGGACAGGATAGCTGTTTCAAGCTCCCGTCTCTGTCTGGAATTTAAATCTTCTCTGAAATTAAGGTTGACTGTGCGAGCAAAGAATGAGCGGGGCTGAGCATGGTTGGGATTAGGATCCCTCTCCTTCCACGGCTTCAGCAAATTTACATGATAAACCTGCTCGCTTAGTCGATGATTGGGTTATTTTACCAAAATATCGATGAGCCCTTTCCTCTCTGTAATTTCATAAGGTCCTTGCCAATGGGCAAGTAATTTCGAGTGATCATCGAACGATCATAATAGTGGGCCTGTGCTGCTTGCGCTTCTTCCAAATGACTTTTTAGAACAGGTCGAATTTTTCCAAATAAATCACATAACTTTAATATATTGGTAGAGGGAAGAACCTCTCCTTCCCATCCTTGTTTTAAAATATCTAATAATCCCTGAGTTTGTAGTCCATATAATAATTCAAATGGCGAAAACCCCGTGGAGGCTTGTGGGACTTCCCAATAGGCAAAGAGTACGAGGGGGAGGAGCTGATCCCAGTTCCTCCTGTCCCTGCTGACCACCTTACGATGCATTTGCTTGACAGTTTGATTAAATCTCTCCACTAGACTGCTGGTTTGAGGATGAAACACCGCGGTCTTTAAGTGCTTTATTTTAAGTAACTTGGCAACTTCCCTGAACGTCTCCAAGGTGAATGGTGTCCCTTGATCCATAAGGACTTCTTTAGGGATGCCGTGCAGAGACCCTTACAAGTTCCTGTGCAATTACATTCGATGTGGTTGAGTGCAGGGGAACAGCCATGGGATATCAAGTAGTATAATCAACGAGGACTAAGATATATTTATGTCCTCAGGCTGATGGCTCAAGGGGTCCTACAATGTTGACCCCTATTCGCTCAAAGGGAATATCAATCAGGAGAAGGGGAACGAGAAGCACTCGTCCCTCCTAGGAATTTGCTGTAATTGACAGTCTGGACAAGAGACGTATAAATGGCGAACCTCCTCAGAAATTCCTGGCCAAAAAATCTGAGCTTAATCCACTCTAATGTTTTCTTGGTGCCCAAATGGCCTCCTAGGAGGTGGAAGTGTGCTAATTCACAGACTTGCCGCCGGTAAATTCGTGGGATTAACAACAACTTTCTCACCTCCCCCTCATGCTCAGCTATTCGATATAATAGGTTGCTCTCTATCACAAAGTGAGGACCCTGTGGCATGGGCTGATGAGTGCATTGGCCATTGACCAGTACTGCTGCATTTTTCACATGTTTCAGGGAGTCATAATTCCACTGCTCCCTTTTGAAAGAAGCTGTCTTTTCTCTGAACTGAAAATGCATCTCAGAGAGAGGGTCTGGTTTGACCTCAAGGGGTGGGGATTCTTCCCGGCTTGTTGAGGCACTGTGTGATGATGTGTACTCCTGTGATGGCCCAGGAATTTCCCTGTCTACCTCTTTGACTTCCATATCTCTCTCTGCCGGCTGGTTACACGGTGTGGAGACAGCTGGAGTCGAGTCATCCCCAACTATAGCTAGGCCTAAGTGTTGTTCAAGAGTAGTAATTGGTACACCGTTTTTATTGTCTGACCAGTCCCGCCCCAGAATCACAGCCAAAGGTGGACTTGGGAGGACCACCACGGGGATTTTTTTCAGCGATCCTCCATAGCTAATGAAACATAGGGTGGTTTTATACTTACGGTTTTCCCCATGTACACAGGTAATACTAGTCTTTATTTTTATCCACTGTCGTGGTAATCCATATCAGCAAGCAACAATGGAAATGCTGCTGCTGGTATCGAGGAGTGCTTCGACTTTATATCCATTAACTATTACCACTCCTGTATGTGTTAGCGATAGGGGGTTGATAAGTGCACATGAACCACCTCTCCCCGTCCACCTGCATCCCTCCTCGTCCCCC
The DNA here is from genome assembly GCF_900747795.2 of Erpetoichthys calabaricus. Taxonomy (NCBI): domain Eukaryota; kingdom Metazoa; phylum Chordata; class Cladistia; order Polypteriformes; family Polypteridae; genus Erpetoichthys; species Erpetoichthys calabaricus. The sequence goes on from NC_041401.2 coordinate 28,634,959, forward strand.
AGCAGTTTGCACGCTCTGAGGCCCAGGAACGTTGGATCAGGCTATGTTTTATATGAAAGAGACCTAGTTTGTGTGACGTAATCCCCACAGAATCCACTAGAGGACCGTTCTGCTCCCTCAGATTGTGAGGCTGGCTCAGATGTTTCTAGGAGCTTTATAAGCTCCTCCATGGTGTGGAATTCTCCCCAGGCTGGCTGGGCAAAATTTTTGGGGAGTCCTTTTAATAAAAGCAAACAGGCAACCTGCTGCACTATTTGAAATGAAGTCAGCTCAAATGGCCTTAGCCAATGGGCTGTTTGCTCCCAGAGAGCTTCTGCCTACACCTGGGCAGATCGCTCCAGAACTAACTCCCAGTTTTTGACGATCTTTACCTGCTGGCCTGGGGAAAGCCCATATTTATCTGGGATCATAACCCCAATGGGCGACTCAGCTCTCTCTTCCAAGAGAACATAATGAGCCCCCTTCGTTTCCTCCATAGGAATCAGCGCACGTCTGTAAATTTCATCCATATTCTTCCTTTGAGAAAGGTTTCGTATTTAGGAAGCAAAGCCTGCACCAAGTTACTCCTGACCCCCAAATGAACTCCCCACCAGGAATCTCGGCCCCAGTACTTTCCCACCTGATTACTTCTTTGGTCCTGTCTCGTTTTCTTCAGGGAACCACTATCCTGCTGACTACGCCACTGTGACAAGGATGAGACTTCAGACATTATAAAAGTTTGGGGCAGCCACCCGTATATTATATCCCGGCTGCAAAAGTTTGAAAAAAGTTTTAACAGAGGTGTTCACATGACCGAGTCCAAAATAGAACTGATGAGGTGGAGGTAAGGTGGCGGCTTTAAATGCCCAGAGAGGAAGTGATGTCACCAAAAGGGCTGGAACCGGAAGTGACGTCATCGGGGTCAGAACCAGAAGTGACATCGCCAAAAGGGCCGGAACCTGAAGTGATGTCACTGATGGCACCAGAACCTGGTAGGTTTTTCTGGGAACAGTCTGCAAGAAACTGAGAAAGACAGTCAGCACATTCTGCCACCCCTGGTCTGATATGGTATTACCAATACTTAAGCCCTTTAGCTGCCTCCTACTCACACGTGTGTGACAATGTATGATATCATCAGTTTACTTAAAATACTTGTATCCTAAAGATGGCATTCTGCAGAGCTAATATGTAATCCACAGTGCCACAACTAACAACGGAGTATTTTGCTCAGTGACCCTTAAGATTTTATTCCAGCAAGATGTTTCCAGGGCAAGATCACACTCTTGAACGCTGCAACCAAGCTCCTGCCTCACTGGGTCACATGTTCTGGGCCTGCACCATTAACATTATTTTGGACCAAAATTTTTAAGTGCTTTTCAGACAGCCTTGGTGTCACAATCCCTCCTAACCCATTAATAGCTGTGTTTGGTGTTCTTCCAGATGGATTTGAAGTGGAGAAGAACAAGCAAACGGTGATTGCATTCACTACACTTTTGGCACGCAGACTGATTTTGTTAAATTGGAAGAATCCTAACTCTCCTCTAATAAGTCAGTGGGAAACTGATGTTTTATATTATTTGACACTGGAAAAAATCAAATTCTCAGTTAGAGGATCTGTACAGACTTTTTTCAAAACCTGGCAGGATCTAATCAATAATATTTTAGAATAAGAAGAAATAATTATTTCCGCATCTCTTTTCCTTCTCCATGTATCTTTTTTGCCCTATTAAACTCAACAATTTAGGAATGTTTACAAGCCTTAAGTATTACTCCTTTGGCCATGCTCTCCTTCTCAGGGGTGGGGTTTGATTTTTTTCAATCCTATTTTCTGTAAAAATTGATCTATTTGTACAGAATGATTACAATAAAATTAATTAAAAAAAAAAAAAAGATTTTATTCCAGCATCAACCCCCTGAATATTACTGTTATGAAGAAATTACTTATTAAAATTATTTGTGGGTTATACCTTGTACTCATTTTGGGGGTTTTGGTGGTTCCAGATTCAGAATTTATATTAGTTTTTGATCAGAAGTCCTCTCTTGCTTTTGTTAATTTATTTGGGTTGTTTCTTGCTGCCATTTTTGCTTACTGTTGTTGTGGGGGCATGTACTCAGAGGTCATGAACTTAAGTTAACAACAAAGGTCTCAAAACGTAACACTATCTGAATTTTCAGATTCATAACACTTTTTGTCAAACAGATTTTTTTCTAAACAAGTCTATTTTTTCTGGTTTTGGCTTGTGCATTTATTATTGACTTTACTTTTCAGCTCTCATTTTGGCTTTAGTTATGGTTCAGTAGAATTCCCTGTCTCAACTCTTTTTATTTCAGCTTTTTGACTACAACTTTTTTATTGAGCACAGATTATGGGCTGTTTGTTATGCATTCACAAAATCTTTTTTAAAAGTTAGAACTATACACTAATTACAGATGTGACTAAAATGTTTATATAAATTTTGTATTATCAGACAGAGTTCTATCATATAACCCACCACAACTTACATCACTTGCCTGTGCATTTGTTTCATTAAAAAAGGTACTGATACAACATATAAGAACCCCATTATTGAACAGTTCTGTATGTGAAGTATTTCATGATGTTTTAGGAGGTTAGCTATTGAAAAATTAGCGTCAGCTTGCTAAATGCCACCATCATTATACCAATGCAATGATAAATTGGCCATCAAACTCTGTGAAGAGGATTACTTGTGTTCTTTTTTTTCCCCCTGGGATTGTAAATTTCCCCCTGGGATCAATAAAGTATCTATCTATCTATCTATCTATCTATCTATCTATCTATCTATCTATCTATCTATCTATCTATCTATCTATGTGTTGCATTTACTCCATTTTTTGATGTCCATTGCACACCCAACCTACCTGGAAGAGGGTCTTTCTCTCTCTTTTCCATTTTCTTTCCCTACAAGGGTTTTTTTGGGAGTTTTTTTTTCTTGTTTACTTAGGGCAGGGGTGTCCAACTCTGGCCCTGGTGGGCTGCAGTGGCTGCAGGTTTTCATTCTAACCCTTTTCCTAATCAGTGATCAGTTTTTCACTGCTAATTAACTCTTTTTCCCTTCATTTTAATTGCCCTGTTTTGAAGAATTCAGTCCTCTGAATTGATTCGTTTCTTCATTAAATGGCATCCAAACAGAAATCAGATGTGAAACGAGCCAACAGATGACCAGTTAAATTGGAACATCGAACTCCAGTCAATTTCACTCCAACCAGTTTCTTAATGAGAAGTCCATTCTTTCTGTTAATTAAAGTTGTTATTGAATATCATGACTTGTTGCTGCTCTCATTCTGCCACATTCAGACTGTTGATTTTGTATTTTTCTAAGACTACCGTCAAGATGTTTTGGTGACCTGAGCAGACCAACATGACTGAGACCTTCACCTTTTTTTATTTTCAGGTTAGCTGGTCATGTGGCGGCTTGTTTTGTGTCTCATTATTGCTTGGCAGCTCATTAAGGAAAAAGAAACAACTAAGGCAGGGGTGTCAAACTCCGGTCCTGGAGGGCCGCAATGGCTTCAGGTTTTCATTCTAACCACCTTCTTAATTAGTGACCTGTTTTTGCTGCTAATTAACTTCTTTTGCCTTAGTTTTAATTAACTCAACTCAGACCCCTTAGTTCTTTCTATCTCCTTAATTAGCAGCCAAACAATAATGAGACACAAAACAAGCAAACAGGTGACCAGCTAACCACATTATCTGAACATAAAGAAAGGTGAGGGTCTCAGTAAGGTTGATCTCTCAGGTCAATAATCAGAAACGGAAAATCAACAGTTTGGTTAATGTCTGCTGTAGCAGAATGCGAGCAGCAGCAAACCGTGGAATTAAGTAACGGGTTTAATTAACAGCAAGAACTGGCTTCTAATTAAGAAAATGGTTGGAGTAAAATTGGTTGGAGTTTGAAACCCCAGTTTAGCTGGCCATCTGTTGGCTCTTTTCACATCTCATTTCTGTTTGGCTGTCATTTAATGAAGAAAAGAATCAATTGAGAGGACTGAATCCTTAAAAACAGGGCTATTCAAATGAAGGGAAAAGGAGGTAATTAGCAGTGAAAACTGGTCACTGATTAGGAAAAGGGTTAGAATAAAAACCTGCAGCCACTGCGGCCCTCCAGGCCTGGAGTTTGACACCCATGAACTAAGGGGTCTGAGTCATGTCAATTAAAACTAAGGCAAAACAAGTTAATTAGCAGCAAAAATGTCTCACTAATTAAGAAGATAGCTAGAATGAAATCCTGCAGCCACTGCGGCCCACCAGGACCGGAGTTGGACAGCCCTGACTTAGGGAGTCGAGGCAGTGGGGCTGTCAAAAACAGGGCCTGTTAAATCCCATTGATGCATTCCTTGTGTGATTTTTGGGCTATACTGGAAATACATTGTTGTTGTTGTTGACATGTTTTCTGGAGCTTTGCCAATAAAGTGTTAGAGAAATCCTCAATCATTATAATGTGCAGAGGTTGTCTTTTAGATAACATAAATGCTGAGTACATATTTGTTCATTTTATTCTTACATCGCAACACTCACATAATTAATTTCCTCTAACACCCATTTCTAGATAAGTGGTAAGCAGCAGGAGAAGTGACTTAGTATATAAGTGGCTTGCGTGCATCCTCACCTCTAACATGTATTGGACATCCATTTTGCCAGCTGCTAAACAAAAAAAAAGAGGAAAATAACCAAATAATGCAAGTTGAAGTGCCCTCTCTTAATGTAAATTTGAAACACTAAACTGAACCAAACCATGATTGACGTAGCACAGACTCTGTTTTAAAATGGAAGACTTTGCAATATCGCCAATGCTTTTCAATAGATGATTTTGAAATTTAAAAAATTTGTACAATGCACTGTATTTGAGATATATCAATGGGAATTAACTAATTTAATTGAAGAATAAATGTTCCTTTCTTCAAGACAATTAATTCACTGGGAGCTGAGTTATTTCATGCATACAGACAGACATGACAACTACAGTAGGTGCTTTTTGCATTATACAAGAATGAAACAGCTACAGTTAAAACCAAAAAAATAACTGTAAATTGTTTTTTTCCTCTTTTCTTATTTCCACTTCTTCTTCTGTGCTCCAAATTGATATGCACTTTTGATGACATTGTCATGTAAATGGTAAAATTGCAGGACTCTCATGAGTAAACTCTACTGAAAAACAGATTTGCTAGTGGGCCGCTGACAGCCCTGAGCAGCTGATTATGTTGTTTATTATTTGAGGACCATCTCTGTGGGACTGAAGTCCAGCATTGCTCTTAACACCTACTATTGCCTGCGTTTTGCCTCCTACTCCTGTTGTCAGCATCTGCTGCTATACAATATTAATCAGGTGGCAGTCAAATGATAAGAGGGACCGGCCAAGTAGAAGAGAGGGGCTTAACCACAAGTCTTAACTCTAGCATTGTGCTCATTTGACATTGCAGAAGCCACTAGTTTAGAGGTAGAAAGTTCTTTTAATTTTTTTTTAATGTATCAGTGACCATATTGGTTTTGGACTCTGGCTTTGTTTGGTACTTTTGATACTTTTGTCTGATTTTTGATGTAGCACCGCCACATAGAAAATGTAATGTGTTTTCACCTTGTCTGTTTGGTCTGCTTGTGTGGGAACAAAGATAGCCCTTATATTCCTGTTTTAGGAACAGATAGGTGATTTTCAGTGGTACCCCTGAAGGATGGACATCTGGTTGTAGAAGGAATTTTACATAAATCATACCATTTTCAAAAGAAGAAAAAGTAAAGCAATCAGAGGTCTAGTTAAATGGATCAGCATCTGCATTGGCCATGTAAAAATGTTCTACAGCTTCAGTGACCTGTATGGAGAAGAATGTAAATCTTGTATTTAATTACAACTAGCGGACTCAGATGAGCTCGTTGAAGTCATGTTTTATAATGGCGCAGTACTGACTGTGAAAACATTTTACATTTAAATTTTCAGATTCTTTGATTGGCCGGCTTCTACAATTCATTCACTCATTATAATCAGGCAACTTGAAATCTGGACTTTTGTATGAACTTCAGAAGGGGCTGGGGTGTGTATTCCACTGTATATATTTTTATTTGCCTGTACAGAGAGTTATTGTGTGATGGGGAGGAAAAGAGGTCATTGCTGTTTTCATCTTTGTGTCTTTTCTTTTTTAAATGTATATTTTTTTCCTGCTTTACTGAAATTTCCTTATAACTGCTTTTTAATAGATTGTATATGTTCAATTGACTATTTAGAGCTGATTATTGTAAAAAGGGAACGTGTGGCGGGTTGCTTCAGGGAGAGATATTGGCCTTTCCTTTTATTAGCCATCTTACAGTTTAGGCATGCACCTGACAGCTTTAAAATGCATATTCCTGGAGCCAATCTAGAACTTTTCTGGCTTTGTGACATAGAACATAACCCTATAGGAAAAAACACATTTGCAGATTGATATACTACAGTCAGAAAGGAATGCATGTAATTGGTACCAGTTATCTAACATTAAAAAGGCATTTTGATTTTAGGGAGCCAGCTGTGGTGAGGCGTGTCTTATGGGATGTTTTAGTGGATTGTTTTTTTTTGTAATCAATTTTTTATTGATGTCAAAAATAAATAGTACGACAACAAACAAAAAGGAAAGACATTTTCATGTACAAAATGAAGCCCCCCCCTCCACACTGGTGCCCACCCAAAACCCACCCCACCCTGGAGGTATTTAAGAAGTGGATATTAAATTAGGACTGATGGAACATGCATGTCACTGACAGGGCCCAGAGGCCCACATGCCCGGCTGAGGAAAAAAATCTAATATAAAAGTGTCAAATTGAAATCAGGGGTTTGCTGTCAGCCATGACTTGATCAGGGAGATGGTGTTTTCTCATTTACTAATAGTATGCACAAGTACCCCATTAAACCAAATGGCTGACAGTTCTAATAAAGCAAGGGTGTAAAAAGAGGACTTCCAGACTGGGAATGTAACAGATTTGTGATTCTTACCTTGAGAAACTATTAGACTTTTGGTCGCTATTGTGGCCAATGCGATAATGCGCTGGTAGTGAAGAGAAAGAGAGAGAGTAGAGGAATTTAACAGAAGTAGAGTAGTAAGAGAACAAGGAATAGAGATAGATAAGATGGAAGAGAGGGCCTTAGCAATTGAAGCCCAAAGAACAGCAACAGTGGCACACTCCCAGTACTTGTGGAGAAAAGTACCCTGTACATTCAGAACGCAGTGATGACAGAGTGAGTCAGGGGCTAAGCCCACCAGGAAACACTTCCTAGGGTAATAATAAACTCTATGGACAATTTTATGTTGAATGTGTTGGTGATTCAAATTCCTAGAGGAATTTTTAATGTTTTTAAAAATTGTGCTCCAATACAATGATGCTAATAGTGAAAGATCTTTGATCCATTTTTGAGGGACCGGGCTAGGTGTAGTTATGGAGTCACGAAGGCGGCCATACAAACAGTAAATGCGTTTAGCGGAACACAAGGGCATAAAAAAGTAGTCAAACAATGGGAGGTTTGTGAATGGGGGCAGAAAAACTTACTCTTCACGTCCTGTGAATGGATTTAACATACAGTATAAATAGAAAAAAAAGGAGGATGGCGGAATAGAATATTTGTCTTTCAGAAACTGGAAAGAGGCTGAGTGTACTGATACTACGTGAAGCCCAAAGTGGGAAAAAGATGAGTCGCCCACCAATGTTGAGAGAGCTATTGTGAAACAACAGTGTGAGGGAGAGCGGTGTGCAGCCAAGGTACTTTTCTATTTTGTGCCAAACATGCAGAAAATAATTTTTAAGTGGATTATATTCGTCTGCTCCCTTTTCTGTTTTGAATCTGATAAATGGTAGGCGTTGCAGAGAGTGGAGGGAAATAAGTTTGTTAATATAGGCGGAGTGGTGGCTCTGAGGCTAAGGATCTGTGCTGGTATCCAGAAGGTTGCCGTTTCGAATCCACGTCACTGCCAAAAGAGATCCTGCTCTGCTGAGCCCTTGAGCAAGACCCTTAACCTGTAACTGCTCCAGGGGCGCTGTACAATGGCTGACCCTGCGCTCTGACCCCAAGGGGTATGCGAAAACTAACAAATTCCTAATACAAGAAATTGTATAAGGCGAAATAAAGAACAAAAATATTATATATATATATATATATATATATATATATATATATATATATTTATTTATTTATATATATATAACTAACTCCAGTTTGTGACCAAAACGCAACAATGATTAGATGTAAAATGGGAATATTTTTATCTGACAGCAAAAATGGTGACAAAGGGTGCTTAAAAACACATAAGGAGCTGCCCAAAATGCAAGCACTAATCACTATCCAGAAAGCAGAATCTAAACAAAATCAATAGAAATAAAAATATGAAAAATAATAATTTAGAACTAACAAGACCAACAATAAATCAATACACATCAATTAAAGTTGTAATACAACAAAAGTAAGGAAAAGACACTTTCTGCTAAAACCCGTGCAGGCCCATTTGCTAAAATAAACAAGAAGCCACATTATGAAAGTCTTAAAGTGAGACCAGCAAACTGTCTCTATGTGGACAGATGTGAGTACCTGCTGAGTATTAACTAGCTCCTAAGGGGTAAAACACCACTGATGTGATGAGAAAGGGAGAGGGAAAACAAACGGGAACAAAAACAAACAGCAGTATTAAGAGTGATACATGATCAAGAAAAGGAAAACTGACATGGAAAATGCACAGGGATTTAGGGATTGAAAATTACTTCAAAACTTCAGAAAACTGAGTGTGATATCACACCAAAATAGATCATAAGAGTTGGCAACTGGTTAAGATCTGCTTTAATGCAGAGGAAATGGCTTCAACACGTTATCAAACCCAACATATCTTGTGACTACATGCTTATGGTTGTATGACGAACAAGGCCACCTTAGGCAATTCAAAATTACAGGCTAAACTAAACGGCTCATAAATGCACTCTGCATTATGGAATATGTGACACCATTAGTGTCAAACTATATTTTTCTGTCTTCCAGCATTTCTTTTCCTTAATCCACTTGGAGCTCACCTTCATGATTTTCCCCACCATGAGCACAACCTCACTGGCTTCATCATTTATACAATACAGTTTATTTTTGTATAGCCCAAAATCACACAGGAAGTGCCGCAATGGGCTTTAACAGGCCCTGCCTCTTGACAGCCCCCCAGCCTTGACTCTCTAAGAAGACAAGGAAAAACTCCCAAAAAAAACCTATTAGGGAAAAATGGAAGAAACCTTGGGAAAGGCAGTTCAAAGAGAGACCCCTTTCCAGGTAGATTGGGTGTGCAGTGGGTGTCAAAAGAAGGGGGTCAATACAATACAATACAGTACAGTACACAGAACAATTTCTCAATATAGTAAGAAAAAAAAATAAATAAAAAAAAATACATTTTAGAAGTACAGAGTAGAATTTAACAGTAGATGATATATCCCATAATAAGATGTGTATTTGTATAGAGTCCTGGAGACCTCATCCTTCAAGCTGCCTCCCCCATTTGGCCATTCCACAGCTGAAACAGTGCTAGGCCAGCCAATCCGATGAAAGGACCCCTCTTTCCCACGATTCCTGCGATCCTCCATCTGGGATGACTTTTCCTTAGGCAGGTAAAACAACTTGGCAGGTGGGCCATGGCACCAAGTGCCACATTTGAGTACCGAGAAGAAAAACAGAATAAGTGAGGGTTAGTATCCAATTATAACTGTCATGTTACTTATGTTTAAGTGCTAATGACTAACAACAGAGATGCAGTCTGTACAGTTAATCAGCAGCTCTAGTCAGGATATGCTAAACTGAAGTAGTGAGTCTTCAGCCAGGATTTAAAAGCTGAGACCGAAGGGGCATCTCTTATAGTAGCAGGCAGACCATTCCACAGTTTAGGGGCCCTGTAACTAAAAGCTCGACCCCCCCACTGTTATTTTATTAATCCTTGGAATCATAAGCAGACCGGCATCTTGAGATCTTAATGTGCGCTCTGGTTTGTAAGTCATGATAAGTTCAGACAAGTAAGCCGGACCTCGACCATTTAATGATTTATATGTTAAAAGAAGGATTTTGAAATCTGCCCTAAACTTAACCGGGAGCCAGTGTAAGGATTTAAGAACTGGAGTTATGTGTTCGTATTTTCTTGTTCTTGTAATAATTCTCGCAGCTGCATTTTGGATTAACTGGAGGCTGTATAAAGAACAGGTTGAACATCCAGTGAACACCGCATTGCAGTAGTCAATCCTACTAGAGATAAATGCATGAATTAGTTTCTCAGAATCCTGTTTATTTAAAAAGCGCCTTAATTTCCTAACATTTTTAAGATGGAAGAAACATGTTTTGGACAACTTTGTAATATGCGCTTTAAATGACATGCTAGAGTCAAAGATAACTCCTAGATTGCGGGCTGATTCAGTAAAATTAACTGGGATTCCCATTGAGTTAAATGATGACAAAATATTATTGTGATCAGCATCATTCCCTCCAACAATTAACATCTCTGTTTTATCTGTATTTAAAGACAAGTAGTTCTTATTCATCCACTCCTTTAATTCACTAACACAACTAATTAAAGACAACATTGGAGAAACTTCATTTGATTTAAATGAAAGGTATAACTGGGTGTCATCTGCATACGAGTGAAAATTAACATTATGTTTCCTAATGATAGATCCCAGTGGAAGCATGTACAGTGAAAACAGTAAAGGTCCCAGTACTGAGCCCTGCGGGACACCATATTGAACTTCTGTGTATAATGATGGAGTACTGTCAGCACATTTCTGTACATATTGGAATTAATTTGATAAGTAAGAACTAAACCAAGCGAGCACGGTGCCTGTAAGCCCAACATCATTTTCTAGCCTGTGCAGTAAAATAGAATGGTCGATGGTGTCAAATGCTGCACTTAAGTCCAACAACATAATTACAGTTGAGTTTCCTTCATCAGAGGATATCAGAATGTCATTTACAACCCGTGTTAGTGCCGTTTCTGTACTATGACCAGTGCGAAAACCAGACTGGAATTTCTCAAATAAATTGTAATGCATAAGGTGTGTCTGAAGCTGACTGGCGACTACTTTTTCTAGTATTTTAGAGAGAAACGGTAAATTTGAAATAGGCCTATAATTATTTAGTATATGTGAGTCAAGGTCTGACTTTTTAAGTAATGGTTTAATGACTGACACTTTTAGTGCATCTGGTACTGTGCCATGCAATAATGAACTATTGATAATGTTTAGGATAGGCGCTGCAAGAACATCCATTGCACTTTTTACTAGTTTTGTTGGCACTGGATCTAGGGAACAAGTAGTGGGCTTCATTTTAGAAATTAAACTTAAGACTTCCTGCTCAGTTACAGGATTAAAATTACTAAAGTGCTGAGTGCAATGTGAGACAGGGTCTGCTAAGCTAGTATGTGGTTTGTACTGTGATGCAGAGATCTGGGATCTTATATTTTTAATTTTCTCATTGAAGAAGTTCATAAAGTCTGTACTGCTAATATCTGTTGGTATTTTGCACTGTTGATCTGAATTTCCATTTGTTAATTTAGCCACTGTTCTAAACAGTGCCCGAGGATTTTTATTATTGCTATCTATTAATGTAGAATAATATTCTGACCGAGCTTTAAAGAGGGCTTTTTTATATTTATTAACACTCTCTGTCCATGCAATCTGAAAGACCTGTAGCTTTGTTGTTCTCCATCTGCGTTCCAGTTTTCGACACTCTAATTTAAGAGCTCGAGTGTTTTCATTAAACCAGGGAGAGTTTCTATGTGCTTTGATCACTTTTGTTTTAAGGGGAGCCACTGTGTCCAGAGCATTTATCAAGAGGTTTTATTAGGACCTCCCAAAGGAAAGGGAAAAACACCAAAAACCAAAAGCAGCCTTATATTTCAGAATTAGTGACACTTGAGATGAATTTTAAAACAACTAGTAAATATGTAATTCAGAATTTGATAACAAGAAATATAGCAATAAAGCCTAATTACTTTATAAATTTTAAATAACATCCATAAAGTAGTAAAAATAAACTAAAGACAGGAAAGAATTCTAAACAACTAATTCCAAGAAAACAAACTTAAGCTAACAACACTTATAACTAAAAACGCTAAGACAGAGATACAAACTTAGAAAATTCACAAACAGGAACACTAAGAGAAAAGCCCAAAGCACTAAAAAGTTAAAAGTCAAATCATAATAATCTGTAGTTCAAAACTCTAGGACTAGTTAACACACTGAAAGTTAACATCAGAGCGGAAAACACATTGTTTCTAGACATTATTGTAGATTTTTAAATTTAAATCTAAAATATCATCCATCTTTCTTGCTTATTGAATGTGTCGAGATCATTTTGGAGGTGCTATGACATGCTGTTTTGTCATGATAGTGTCTTCAGGTCACCCTGTTTTTCCTTTTAAACTCTTTATTACATAGACCATAACAGAATTCCCTGAATCCCATATTCCTACCGGTTATGATTGGTGCATGTTATGCAGTTGTGCTGCTTTTTTAGGATTTATTTGAATTTTGGCAGCTAATCAGGAGTTTTTGAAACCAAGGAAATTGACTTTGACATTTATTTTGCTCTGTTTCATTTCCTGACGAAGCTGTAAATGTTTATTCTCTTCTGTGATGCCATCTTGAATATTAACTGGTGGTGCCATTTTGAAATTTTTCATGTTGCCCATTGTAGTGAGAAGTCAAGGAAAATGACACCTTTTATTGGCTAACTCAAAAAAAATACAATATACAAGCTTTCGAGGCAACTCAGGCCCCTTCTTCAAAGCTTGCATATTGTAATCTTTTTAGTTAGCCAATAAAAGGTGTCATTTTGCTTGACTTCTCACTACATTATTCATAATGGCTAACACCCTAGTACTACATGTTGCCCATTGCTGATGTAACTTCCCAGAATTTCCTGGGAACATGCTTAGTATGATGTTGTCAGGTCAACCCTATAAATACTCACAGTTACGCACTGTTTAGGCATCTGTGTTTGGATTACCTTAACATTCTGTGTGCAAATCCTTGCGGTTTTTCAGATTTTAAATATTTTTTTTATCCTTCAATTTCAAGTCTTGGTTAGTATTTCTGGTTTGGTAAAAGATCTATTCGTTTTTTTATTAGCAAACCCTTCTTGTATTTTTGACTGCACTTCATTTCCTGAACATCTATTAAAATTCTCTCTGCTGCAGCAGAACACTATGACACTGTCAGGGTTGACTGCTACTATAGTTTAATACTTCTTCTTTTAACTGCAGATAATTAGATAGAGTATCATAACAGGCAGGAAAAAAGTTACAGATTTATTAGTGTATTATAGATAGTGAGCACATAATACATAGAAATTAACAAAGAGTGTTAGCAAAATAATACAACCAGGATAACAGGCTACCAGGTGGCTCTGTGTCATAGTGTGCCGATTGGTCTCTTATCCAATGTTGTCCATCATGGCTCTTTGATGGAATGGCAGAAACAGGCTGCCTGGTCTGTCTGCATAGGGAAGTTGAGAAAGATAGTATACTTTTACAGGCCTTATTTATCCAGTCCTTGTCACACCTCTTGGGGTAGTGGATGTGTAGTTCCCAATGACTCAGCTCAGGAAGACTCAGCCAACTGCCGAAAACGATGAGACCAAGGGTCCTGACCATTACTGTATTCCCTTTCCTAACCAGAGTTTTAGAACTTAATCCAAAGCTTCCTGCACATCACCTCCATATATAGTATGGCTGCCATGATGTTATGGATCACACAACCTCAATGTCACTGTTATAGGATACCTGCTTTGATCATATTTTGCTCATTTAATGGAGTGAATTGATATCAAATGAAAGTCTTTTTTTTCGATTTTTAAATCAAACAATTCATTTTTCTTATATTACAGTGTCTAGTTTAGATTTTGCAATTTTATTTGAAACCACCCATTGTGGCACTTCTCTGTCTGAGTCTATGGATAAGCCTTACTTGCATTTGTGCTTTAAATCCAAAATTTTTTTTGTGCTTCTGGTTATAACGTTTATCTTTGGACTTTGAATTTGCAAATTAGATTTTTCCTTAATGTTTTGGCTTTGTCCCCTATATAAATGATGTCCTGGTTTTTGACTTTTTTCCTGGCCTCATCATTTATGAAACTCAAGCAGCATGCACTCTATACCTTATGTGCGCACTGTGTACCCAGAGGGGGAATCTCGTCCAGTCTAGTTATACAGAAAGTGCACTATGAACACTGAGGGGCGTCATTTATGTAACTCAAACAGCACTAGGGACCTTTTCACACCCCCATCTATCTACACTATGGAGACCAAGTAGTGCTGATTTGGTAATTGGAGATGTATGTGTCCCTTTCCTCTACCTTGGGCTCCATATGGGCTTTGACTGGGAGGCTGCGCAGTTTCTTGATGCATTACCTGCAACAGGCTCAGACTAATTGTGAGGCTAAACATCCCACAAGCATCTGTAAAGTTTATCATGAGATGCCGTAGTTCTTGTTGTGAATGACCTGTAACAGCCATACCATCTGCAAAAAGGAGGTCTCTGAAGCACCTTGAACCTGGCAAGAGTAATGAGGTCCGCATCTGATCTCGTAAAGAGGTAGATGCCTTCTGTGGCTGTTCCAAAAAATACATAAGCAAGACGGTGAAGAAGATGCCAAAAAGAGCCAATACCAAGACATAGCTCTGCTCTACTCCACTGCAAATGTTGAAAGGCTTGGAAGTGGAGCAATCATACACAGGTATCCCTTTCATATTGTCATGGTCAGAGCTGGGAATGAGACTTTCCTGCTCACAAGACCAAAAGCTTTGGTGAAATCAATGAAGGTGATATGCAGAGGCTTTTTATATTCTCTGCATTTCTTCAGCAGTTGTCTGAGGGGACATGTGAATAGTTGATCTCTCGGCCCTAAACCCACACTGTGATTCAGAGTGGACTCTGTCTACAAGGACCTGTGGCCTCTTCAAGATGACTCTGCCAAAGGAGCTTCCCCATGATGCTGAGAAGAGAGAGGCCACAATAGCTGTAGCAATCGCTTACTGTCCCCCTTATTCTTACAGAGAGTGATGATGTTGGCATCCCTCATGACTGGCGGCATGGGCCAGTCATAGAGTTACTGACTCCTCTGCTTCTGCATACCCCAAAAAACGCAAACATATTATTAATGTTTACATTAAAATGAAATTCAAAGATGACATCAGATTATTGTCTGCATTTGTCTTAATAATATATATTAGCTCGTGCCACAGCCAATATTCATTGTGAACTTTTCTGCATGACTTCAAACTTGTCTGCACAGTCTTTTCTTTTAGGACATTAAAAAATAAGGGGTACTTACCTAGCTGGGTCTGACAAACAGAAAAAAAAATGAGAGGAATTTTAAAAAGTTCATTGCAATCTTACCTAAAGTAAGTGAATTTTTCAAAACGAAGGCAGCCTGTGTCACAGAACATGATGAGAGTGCAAGCACGAGCAACGATAACATGACAGATGTTAATAACCCTGCTACTGAGATTAGTGGTGCCTGCAATGACGGCAAATCTATGACTGTGAGCTCCCAGTGGTGTTAGTGCTATCGAACATGACAAACCATATTGTCAGGGACAACGCCAGGCAGCGCCAAATGAAATGCCATCCTTTAGTTTTAAACGCTGCTTAATAGAAAACAGGGTTGTGGGGGCAGCTGGAGTCTTCCCTGGCAGGTTTAGCATCAGGCACAGGGCAGGCACCAACATTGGATGGGTGCCAGTCCATCTCAGGGCGACGTATCTCACACATCCACACTTGCTTATATAGGGTCATAGGCTTAAATTGACAAGCTTGTCTTTAGGATGTAAGATAAAAGCCTTTGTATCCTGAGGAGGTTAAAACCACGTGAAAATGAGTAAAGCGTGCACTTATACAAACAATAGCTGGACTGGGATTGCCTGCTAAAGCTTCAAGGCAGCAGCACAAAATGTTGGCGTCACTCCAAACTGATATGTTCTTGGATAATCCTGCAGACTTTTTCCTCACTTGAGCTCCCCTGTAGTATGCACAACAGCAAGGACATCTTGTTCAGGACAGTTTCTTTTCCCATCAAATGGCACATTTTAGCTTTAAGCATTTAATGCAATACAAATTTGCTTTAAAGCATCAGTGTTCCTCGTGCCGATTTTTACATTAGTATGTTTCACTTTAGTCACTTGTGATGCTGCATGTACTGACTGTACAGTGGAGCAATTGTCTTTTTAATAATGGAATCAGGAGAAAGAACAAAGTCAGGAAAAAGCAAGCTAAAGTCATAACCAAGTGAGCAATGATCTATTAAACTAAGCCCAGAGCTCAAGTAACTGGGCAAATAGGAGAAAGGTAAATAATAGTTATGGACAGAAAAGAATTCAAAACCAAAGAGCCTTCCAAATGAACATATGAGCAGAATGCTGAGTGAATGCAAACCTGGACACTCAGGATGTCCAAGGAACTGAACTTTACAACCCTTAAGTTACGATGTCACGCTGCCTGTGACCCCTGATGTCACCCCTAAACCACAGAGCAACTGTCAATATTAAAGTCCCAAGCTGGCGGTGCCCAGTGGCATCGGGATGGGGGCATCAGAGACACTAATCTATTGGTCCCAGCCACTGATGCTTTGTTTCAGGAATGTACAAGAATAATATGGGTAATCCCCTGAATTTTTTATCTATCCAATTTAATTCAGCCCCTTGATCATCTTACAAAAGACCAAGGGAACCTCTTCCGTTTTTGTTTTTTTTGTTATCTGAGTAAGACTGCATGCAAAGATTACTAAGGGGGGCTACAATCCTATAATCTGCAGATCCTAACGATGCGCCTGGTGGTGAGTGGTGACAATAGAAAAAACTACATTTTACAATGGGATAGTGCAAAAAATACAAGTACCTACCATTAGAAAAGACGAGTAGAAGCAAAAAATGACCATTGGATTCCTAGACCTCAAAATGATATATAAATTATATTTACAGCCCCGGCAACTGTTAAGAAAACTTAAAAAGGACAGTCACATCATTACAGTGGAAAGGGGGGGGGGGGGGAGGCTTCAAAAGTAAAATAACTACAATACGAGATAGGATCTATTTCTATTTCCAGGTGCTGCACAGACTACAGCCATTTACAGAAGCTCTATCTCTTTCTTTTTTTTCTAGTTTTGATGAACTTTTCAAAAAAAATATTAATTATTAATGTTAAGATTAGATGTGATCTGGCATCTGGTTTATCACTGTAAATTTATAATTCCATTTTTGCATTGAAGATATCTCCAACCCAAGTGTCGTCTCGTCTCAACTGCCTTCTGGATAAACTGCAAACTTGAGAAAAACCACAGGGTGAGTGAAGAGGATCTGAAGGCTACCTTACATCTAAAACAACATCTGAGAAAGTAAGAGATTCTGAGAAACACAAAGCGGGATAAATTGCACATTCCCATACTCAGCTTGTAGCACTGTGATTACCACCACCTAAGGAGATCTGTTACACCTTATTGGAGAGAGCAGCTCAACTGAGGATGGAAAGGGTGAAACTCTGGGTCAAGGACATACGTAAGGTGGATCTGGCATGCCTCCATATAATGAGGAATATTTGATCACTTTTAGATAAGTTTATTGAACTGTCACATCTCCTGTCGGGTCACGGTGAGTTTGGGTACCACTTTATTTTCGGAAGTGTGAAGAACCGGCTTAAACTTCTCATTTCAAACACTATTTTAATGCTGGATGGGTTTCAGATGCGATTAGATAGAGTAATAAGGCATGAGGGGGAATAGTAATTACTAATTAGTAATTAGGCACATTACAATTAGAATGAAATTGTATAATCCAGACATTTAAATAATGACTGAATTAATCCTTGTCTCTGCATAGGGTGGTACGAGTAAGTTAGATCCTCTTTATTAATTTTTATTAACTAAGTAACAGAAATGTTTCACTCTGTTACCAACACTTTAGTGATGAGTCATTCTTACCGTAGAATGTTGAAAACTTCAGCCTGGGGAAGTTTAGAAGGAACAAACTTCCATGAATATGTTCCATTTGTGGACACAACAAGCTGGACCTGCTTTGTCCAAATCTTAATGCCTTTAAATTATCAACCTGTAGCACAACCTGGCAGGTCTGAGCACATCTTGGGACTCCTATTTTGAATATTGTTGGCTTCGTTTAGGGGGGGGGGGGGGGGGGGGGGGGGGGGGGGGGGGTATACTCTTAGGTATCCATTGGGTTAATTTATTTTTGAAATATAGTTATAATTTTAATTTTCAGTTAGGCCATTATATCGCCAGCAGCAGCACTGTTGTTGTTTATCATTGCTAGGATTGTTCCAGAGTGGGCGTGCCCTCAGAGGTCATTGCCTGTCAATCACAACATGACGGGATAAAAGGTCATCTGACTCCATGGATTCCAAAACCCTTCAAACATTTTTTGATATAATTTTCTTTGTTCTGTTTCTCTAGTTTTAAATTCTCTACACTCATTCTGACTTTGATTTTGTCTCTCGATTATTGGCTTAGGTTACTGATGGTGACCCTTGCTACAGTTTTTTTGACTAAGTCCTTTTCTTCCAGTTGCCCTCTGAATTCTTATGCCTGCTGGGCATAACACAAGCCTGTTATCAGACAGCACCAGCTCTTTCACTCTCCAAGTCAGAGGGTCTTGTATGTGTAGAGACAAATTAAGTATCTATCTATCTATCTATCTATCTATCTATCTATCTATCTATCTATCTATCTATCTATCTATCTATCTATCTATCTATCTATCTATCTATCTATCTAGTACAACTAAACCATAAATCATTTTTTATTTTCTCTCACAGCCCTGACAAATGTCCAGACACTGTCAACCAGCTTTATCTCTTTGCGAACCTATTTTCTGCACTGAACTCAGTTTAAGCCCACTGCCCCCATAACATTTACCAGTAAGTTACAGAGAAGGAAAAGAAAGAAGAGAAGATTGTTTGACATAAAGAGGGTGTGGGGCCCAAGGGAAGT
The DNA here is from genome assembly GCF_900747795.2 of Erpetoichthys calabaricus. Lineage (NCBI taxonomy): Eukaryota > Metazoa > Chordata > Cladistia > Polypteriformes > Polypteridae > Erpetoichthys > Erpetoichthys calabaricus. Next base: position 28,653,918 of record NC_041401.2, read on the forward strand.
CTGGGGGGCCAACATTTAGCTGTGCCTACAGGTCCCCAAATTATTAAATCTCTCATAGCTTTAACTGAGTGTATTCTTGGCCATTACTGTATGCTTTTATGATTTATGTTTTGTTTTCCTTGCCTTTTTTAACTTTCAGAGGGACTTAATTGGGTTGCCCAAGAAAACAGTCCTATTTCTTGTATATGCCTGGGGTATATGTGACTGTGTGCTTTTATAAGTGCAATTTTGTCCTGTTTTAACTTGTTTTTGCTTGTTTGTTATCCCTCTTATTTCCTGGCTTTCGGTTCCATGCCTTTCCAAACATCCAAAATGGATGTCCCATTGTGTATGTTGTGATGTCTGGACGTTTGGCATTTGATATCATGACAGCATTGGTTTCCTTTAAAAGCATTCAAATACAGAAAATGTCAGGATTTCACATTTTCTTTCATTTCTGATTTCTGGATAAGCCTGATGCTGTCTCCATGATATTTTTAGTGTTTTTCTTCAGCTGCTTGTGCACTGATGCATTGATAATCTGTTCTTACACCCACAAGTCTGGTTCTATTCCTTTTATGGTTTTACTCATATGGTTGATTTTAAGATCCACATTTTTTCAGGCTCATTGGAAGCAAGTTAGTAAGGTTGATCCTTGCAAAAATTTGGCTATTGGCAAGTAAGGAAAGCAAGTCCTTGTGGCCTCCTTATAGGGTTGTCAGATAAGCCGTTTTTCAGTTTTCAAGTTGGCACCAAAGTTTTTTTAAGGGTCCTTGATTTGCCTGTCTTTTGCTGTTAGCATCTACAAAATACCTTAGCAGGTACTGGCAGCAGTTAGTATTGTTTAGTGTCTGGTGAGGCACGGCAGCATGTACAATTGTTGTGTTTTAATGCCATGTTTCAGCAATCACTCTGTATTTGAGAGTTTATACAGAACTCAAAGGCAGCCTATTGTTTGCACATCTATAACCAGATCTAATTTAACTAAAGAACTCTAGAGATAAAAAATAATAATAACAAAATAACCTGCTTAATCCAGTTCAGACTGATTTAGCATCAAGACTTACAAGGCAAGTAAGATCCCCTGACCATTTGTGTGCACCCCAATATTAACACACATACAAAGGCCAAATTGGAATTGCCAGTAAACTAATCTTTAATTAACACAAAGAATTGTCTTCTCATTAAGAAACTGGTTGGAGGGAAATTGGCTGGAGTTTGATGTTTCAGTTTAACTGGTCATCTGTTGGCTCGTTTCACATCTCATTTCTGTTTGACTGCCATTTAATGAAGAAACAAATCAATTCAGAGGACTGAATCCTTAAAAACAGGGATATTGAAATGAAGGGAAAAGAAGTTAATTAGCAGTGAAAACTGATTAGGAAAAGGGTTAGAATGAAAGCCTGCAGCCACTGCGGCCCACCAGGACTGGAGCTGGACACCTCTGCACTAAAGCATCCTTTATCATTATTCTTTCATTAATGTGGCAGGAGACTGCAAAACAGGATGCTGGATCAGAGGTCTCCAAAGTCAGATCTGATTCAGTTTTATGTCCTGTTAGCGTCAGGTCATTCTCATATATTTTTTAAATTCCAGGGATATCATTCAAATTATTTGTAGCCTTAAGCAGTCGAGCAATACCCAGTCCTTCACTTTTTTCTCTTTAGTTTCCTTCTATATAGTTGATTTGGAAGGAAACTGGAATGAGATAAGTTAGATGAGTCACAATGAATACATACTGGTGTAAATAGAGGCAAGTTAGATGGAAAACTGCTGGTTTCTTTGTCGTTTGCATTTTATTGCTAATAAGGAGCAATTAAAAACAGTAAATGTAGCCATATAAGGCTAAATTAAGCAAATAAAGGTGGGGAATTTAAACAAGCGCGACAGCTAAAATTAAGCATATAGATTTGCTTGAGCAATACATTCTTCAACAGGAATAACTGACTTAACATTAAGAAATTGGGTTGGAATAGAAACCTGCAGCCACTATGGTCCTCAAAGAATGACTTAGCAGTCCCTTGTGCTAGATCCATGAAACTGCAGCACTAAATACCCTATTATTATTAAATAGTAATAATTAATAACAATAGCACAAACCGCCATATTATATATTAAAAGTTTGAGGAGCATCTGCCTTATTTGTTTCCTTTGAAATCACATTTCCTCTCTAAATTGTGACTATTCAGCAAAGCTGATTACATCACATAGGGAGTTTCATGTCCTTGTAAATGAAGTTGAAAACTCCTATGAACAGTATACTGAATCTGTATCAACTTGGATAGGGCAAAGGAAAAGTAAAAAAATTCTCTTGGGACTCCCAGAATTCCATCTCCTTAACTGCTAGAAAGAGAGACTAATGGGCGCAGAGGGGATAAGAGCTACCCTCCGAGAGCTTGGATCAATAAAGGAAAAAGGAGAAGAACACAGCGCAGCAAAGTCCTGTTTGAATTGCTCATCTCACAGGCAACAAAGCCCAGGACCTCCTACAAGTTAGAATGTGGAGATTTTCTTTAAGTATGTGATGCCACTAGTCATCTGATCAGACAGTAGCACTGCGAAAAGAAAGAAGAAAGAAAGAAAGGGGAAAAAACCCTTTGCTAATGACTGCCTCTTATGCATCAGTGCCCCTGCTAATGAGCTGCCAGGAAAAAGGCTCTACAAGACTTGTGCTAAGGTAAAGCAGGAATTTGAGAAGCCCGAGCTATCAGTTCCCCACTGTGATCCCTGCCTTTCTACTAACAGGGAGCCAAGGCTGCGCGCTGCTAATGAGCGTTACAGAGAGTGTGTCCAAACCGGCGCTCATGGCACACAATCCACCTGCCTGCCTTCACATTCAGTGCATGATACATGGCGGTGGGAGGCAGTGTTGTTTCTGCTTTTTAAATAATTCAGATTATATTGATTTTCCATGCCCCCAATTGAGGCTATTCTTCTTCTTGTTGTTCTTTTCCACTTCTGTTCATGATTTTCCAGACTTTCATTTAAATGGAAAACTCTGGTCAAAAACAGTGCTCTGTATGAGGAAACCTTTCAAAAAATAAAAATAAATATAAATATAGAAAGAGGACTCTTTCTATAAATTCTGCGAAAGGATGCATAAATCCAACTTTAAAGGAATTTTAAATATGTTTAGAGACATCCTTTTACAAGGCAAGATAAACAGCCACTCCATATATTATAATGAACAATATCCTGTCACGAGAACGGTTGTTTACATTAAGTAGACAGAGCAATGTTGTCATAATTATTACAACTATTATTCATCCATCCATTTTCCAACCCGCTGAATCCGAACACAGGGTCACGGGGGTCTGCTGGAGCCAATCCCAGCCAACACGGGGCACAAGGCAGGAACCAATCCCGGGCAGGGTGCCAACCCACCACAGGACACACATAAACACACCCACACACCAAGCACACACTAGGTCCAATTAGAATCGGCAGACCACCTAACCTACATGTCTTTGGACTGTGGGAGGAAACCGGAGGGCCCGGAGGAAACCCACGCAGACACAGGGAGAACATGCAAACTCCACGCAGGGAGGCGAACCCAGGTCACCTAACTGTGAGGCAGCAGCGCTACCACTGCGCCACCGTGCCACCCTACAACTATTATTATTTTTAAATATTATAAATTAACCCTGAAGGTAATGTCAGTTATGCTATTAAAAAAAAGTACTATGATGAGATATTTGCAAAAATTTTAAAATGTAAAAACAAATAATAACAATCATAATATTCATTGTAGACTGTGGGAGTCATTCATCAGGACAACCCATCACAAAACAAAGCCATGGAATCTATCTATATATAAAAATATATATATTTATACTCGGATCTACACCCTGTCAAGTATTAATTTAGTTTTATTTCAGCTTATAATGGCAACTTTTAGTGAGCTAGTGTCAGTTTATATTTTTTTCTTGACGTTTATGTGTAAAAAATATATTTTTTGAGCCTATATTTTAAGTTAGACTATACCGGAAAAAACTGAAAGGATGTGGAAATAAGTGCAGTGATTTACACATAATGCTATGTCTATATATATATATATATATATATATATATATATATATATATATAATTTTGTGTGTGCATTTCTGTGTCAGCTTAAAACAAAGACATAAATGGACTCACATACAGAACATACAGAGTAAGAGGATGATGTAAAAATTTTGTGGGTTTAGATCTGTAATCTTGGTTTTGTCATCTGTTACTGCTGACTTTTTGTTTAAGACTTGCTTTCTGTGCTTTGTTTTGTTTTTTGACATGGCCAAAGCTCACTGTAGACATATAGCATTTGTTCTATGTTTAGTCATTGAAGTTGTTTCTGTTATTTTCCCAATATGCCATTAATTGTTTGGGTTTGCTAGAACAGGGGGCTATTTTTCGTATGTGGATTACTCGTTTAGCTGGATGTAATTGTTGACAATTTGGCCTGATCCTGGATCTGTCGGTTTTTCGAAACTCTTGCTGGAAGTGTTGTCATAGCAGCACATCCAAATCCTCAAACCTGCTCGGAGCAGGTTTGTTCAATGTAAACAAGGATTAGCTCACACACTTAATCAGTGTCCGTGCGTGGAATTCATTCAGTCATGACTTCGCCGTACATGAATGAGCAACCAATTGATATCGGTACGCAAATTATAAGAAGAGAATTTCATACAGAGAGGGTTTTGCACGATCAGCAAGATCCTTTATTGCTCCCGGAGGAAATTCTTTTCGAAAGATACCGCTTTAGCCGAGGGGGAATATTGTACCTCAAAAATTTATTAGGACCTTATATTCAAAGTCAAACTCGGCGAAGTCAGGCTCTCACAACCACACAGACAGTAGGCATTGCTTTGAGGTTTTTTGCAAGCGGCACTTTTTTATGTACTGTAGGCGATGCGGAAAATCTATCTAAAAGTGCAGTTTGCCAGGCAATTCGTAAAGTCTGTTTGGCTCTGAAATATTTCCTTCAGGTTTTCATAGTGTTTCCTGGACACCTGCATGTGCAGACAATAAAAGAGGCATTTCATGCCATTGCAGGTAGGTAATACACAGGTAAAAACACCCACAGTTCCATAAAGAATCTCACAATCAGCCTAACATTCTCATTACCCAGGATTTCCAAATGTGATTGGGGCACATGGGACTGATCAGAGTGGAGTTTGATTTGGAAAATGTACCTCTCCTCCTTATGAATAATCAGATGCAGTGTCTTCATCAAATATTTGACCTTTGTCAATATCTCGTTGGTCAGACACAGGTTCTAGGGATATGACATTCCCTGCAACTGACCCAACAAAAAAAGAGGGCTATATAGAACATACATATGACACACATTGAGGACAAATATATGTAATGACCATCCTTTACCTGAAATGAAGTGACCACTGCATCCTGCCACTGGTTTTGAGGAGGAGCTTCCCCCTGGAATGCCCTCAGAAACAGTGCGATGGGCATTTTGCTGGAGAGCCAACTCTTCTCTCTCTTTCTATGTCGCATCTTTTGGTCAAGTGTCCTTTTCCGTGTCACTATTCTCCAGTTGGCAGAATAGCATTTTATAAACCCACATGGCAGTGCGGTGGTTCAAGGTTTTCTTTTTTGGCAAAATCTAAGATAAAGAAAAGCTAACTCTTTGTTTTTGGTTAGTTTTATTTTAAAATGAAAAACACATTTTTTTCAGTTTCTTATCCTTGTATAGGGACCTAAACTCATGACTGAGTAGGATCACTAGAAAAAAGAAAGTGCACAGTCTATTTTTTCTTCATTTTTATCTGGTCATCACTTTGCATGTTTTTTTTTTGTTCCTGTTAAATTTCTTGTGCATCCCTCAGCACTAATTGTTAGTTCTTTCTTTCTTTCTTTTTTTTTTTTTTGATTAATGGGGGTCATTTAGGTCTTGCCAAATGGTGGCAGTCTAGTACTTTTCAACTGGCTGGCAAACTTCACTGAAGTTTTTTTTTTGTTTTTATCCATTGTGACAAACAGAATCTGATCTTATTTTAGCTGGCTGAACCAATATGCCATTTTGTGACTCTGCTGATCTATAGCTACATCCATTTTGGGCTTCTACCCACTGTAATCTTGTCCATGCTATGTGACCCTTAACATTATGATGTGACCGACTGAAGCTTCATCCATGAGATGTCTGAATTTCTAAAGATTAAGGGAGGACTACAAATGAAACAGCAAGCATTAATGCTTATCAGGAACCCTCTAGTTAATATGTTGATTGATTTTCTTACATTTTAGATCATATTTTTTCTTATTTGTGCTGTTTATAATTGTTATTGTTATTTCTGTGTATTTCATTGTGTGGTCATTTTGTTTGATTCTTTTTCTGGATGTCTTGAGTGCTGCAATTTTCCTGAAAACCTACACAATCAAAAAAAGGATTATTATTCTGAAAGTGCCTTAACATTTTGAACGTGAAGTATCCATTAAGTCTTATCTCACTGAGCATGTCAATTCGTATGTCAGTATGCAGTCACTATAGATGCATCAGATTGCTGGCGATCTTTCCTGTCATGTCACGGTTACCTACTATACTGCTTTGACTACTGTTTCATACCTGACTATGACTCTGTTTTGCCATTTTGTTTCAGTAGTCTCAGCATTCAGTTAATGAACTCTGCTTCTCCGAACTACACTCTCTCTTTCTGCCCTGTGAAACAAATATCTGCCTCAGTCTCAAAAATAATTATCAACCATTTTAATAGTCTCAACTTTTACTGGTTGCAACACCAATAGTTTAGCATGAATTGCACCATACTCCATATGTATAGGTTGCTGATTAATTATAGTACATTATTTCAGTGAAAATACCACACATCTCACTCAGTACAAAATGCAGGAATTTCTAAATTCTTGTGGGAAATTGACTTTAAACTTCTCAGTCTGCATTCTTATTGATGTCATGTTCATGAAAATAAAATAGGAGCAGACAATTTATATTAGAGCAAGTTGACTGTCATAAATCCTGAGCAGTACAGTCCCCCTTTACTAGAATAGAAAGCTGGAAATGTATACTTGCTTGCAAAGCTGAATTTAAAATATTAACCTTCTGTAGTGTTATAAATATAAAAGTGTGCAATAGTGTTCATTCATTTCTGGAATCAGAGAATAGTGCCTGCTGTCTGTGAAAACTATTAATTGACTGCAATGGCTGTTTTTTGAAGGCAACGTTTACAGCCCATCATGCAGTTGTATTTTTGTTCTTCTGCTATCCTGTAGAGGACAGACTCAAGCTGCTTCTTGGCTTTCTCTACACAATAGATTTTGCAGCATTTTGCTCTAACACAGAAATTCATCATGTTGTTATGGTGAGCAGGTCTTACTACTGTGCCTGGTGGTATGGCACAGCATTAGGGACAGATGTGGAAGATGATGATGGCACTGTTTGGCTTTCTTATTTCTTATTTAGTTATATCATTCATTACTGTTCTGCACTGTTTATTCTTTGACTATATTGATAGAAATTTTATAACAAAAATGTAGTTGCTCCTTGACACAGTGTATGCTGGTCAATTCATTACTCCTTTAACAAAGGTTTTCAGGGATATGGCTGAATTGTTGGAGCTACATTATCCATATAAATGAAGTTTTTTTTTTGCACATTCATTTTTCTTTTCTGTAGATAAAATTTAATTTGAATTTATCTGTCGTCATACATGATTGCTGTAACTCTTTTTACTTACTCATATACGAAATATAGGGAAAAGTATTGTAATCATCCAAAAATTCAATTTTCAGATTTTGTTGAATCTTGATATTTTAGACCTCCCTGAGTGCAAAAATACCATTTTTGGAATTATGTCTGTGTGTATGTGTGTAAACATAATAACTTGAGTACGCTTTCACTTAACTCAACCAAATTTTGCATACAAGTATTAGGTACAAAACTTACATTTCTATCAACTTTTGAGCTATTTCCACTAACCGGAAGTGGTGCTTTTTTATTCATGTGGCTGCAGAGTCCGATTTATTCAACTTTATGATTATACTAATTGTTCAATATATTATTAATTTGAATTGATTTGTTGTTGATGGTTCTTTAATGTATATAATATAAAAACATAATCATTGTCTTGCAGTTTACTCCTCAAGTATTCATCCCCATATCGGAGTATGCGAGAAAGGCTAGGGGAGGCCACTTCCGAATTTAATTTACATTCTTTCACATAGCAGATGCTTATATCCAAAATGACTAATAGATGAGGTCAACATCAGTTAGGGGGCAGTTTTGAAACAAGTGTTACAACACTAGATTTACAAAAACAAGCAAAAAATTATCTAGGCCTTGAAAAACTAGGCAACCATCAAACCATTTAAAGCATAAGACAAATTAGCCTTACCTTAACTACAAAAAGGACCAAACATCAAAAACCAATGGCATTTGGGCAAATATTCATAAAGCATCTCTCTTCATCCTCTAACTTGTGTTCTACAAACATCTTTTCACAGAGTTTCTCTAAATTTTCTTTAGTCTTCATTATGTAGGTTCGACCACCATACACACTCACCACAAGGTGGACCTTCAGGTGCATGTATAATTCAGACAATTAACTGAAACCTCAGACAAGTGACCTCCATTGAACCAATTCTGTGGCTTCTAAAAGCAAACTGCTGCTTCAGTGATGACTTTGGAGTGTCATATCAAAGGGGTGAATAATGCAATGCAATCAATTATTTTGTGTTTTATATTTGTAATTAGGTTGGCTCACCTTGCGGATGTCTGTTTTCACTTTTTCTGTTGATCAGTATGAAAAAAGCTAACATAAATCCACTGTAATTCAATGTGGTACTGTATAACAATAAAATGTAAAAACTTATAATGAGGTTAATACTTTTAATAGGTGCTGCTCTTTATTAGCAACTAGCTGAAATACCCGCCGTTGCCCGGGAGGAAATTAAAGTGTTTTTTTTTAACTGTTTGAGAAAAAAATAATTAAAAAAAAACACAACTTTAAAAATAAAAATAAATTAACACACAATGAAGACTCCCTAATGTGCTTGTCTTGTGGTCTTGTATGTATGTTATCATCCAGTTGATGCTCAGAACCGGTCAACTCTATTTAATCTCAAAAGCAACAGGGGTGCGGTAGTGCTCAAACATAAAGTATGCTGGCAGTCACCTCCAGTTCTTCCTCTGGTGGTCGTTCCGAGTGTCAACTGGATGATAACATGCATACAAGACTGTAAGATCACCCCTCACGCTACCCAGAAGGGGTGGGTTACGGTTGACTTCACCTTACAGTATTTTTAGCTGACCAATGAGAAACATATGTACCAAGTTTCATGAAAATTGCTCCAGCCATTCGGAAGTGATGCTGGAACATACATACATACGTACACACACATACATTGACTTTTATATATACAGTAGGTAAGCTGCAAAGAAACCAGCAGCTCTCCAACTTACTTGCTTCCATTTTCACTTGTGTGTATTTATCATGAACTGTCTGAGTTGATTAAAATATTTCGTTGGAATCGGAAGAGAGAAACAGTGAAGGACTGAGAATTACTCATCCGCTTCAGGCTTCAAATTATATGGATGATATTCTAAGAAAAATCTATGATATAAAAATGATCTGACATTGTAGAGTTAAAACATTAACAAGCCATAAAATGAAATAAGATCTGTTATCGGCAAGGGATCTTTCTAATTAAGCAACAAAACCACTGGCATCACTGCAGCCCCACCAGGACTGATGTTGTTCACCCTTGGTGTAGATAGGACACATTAGCATTATCAAAGACTGAACAATTGCCAGATTTGTGTTGCTAATAATTCAAATAATGAACATTAACCATTCAGTTATATTATGACTGTGTAAAGCTTAAAGAATCTATTTTTAAGGCTATAAAGAGATCAAGGAAATACATGACAGAGTCTACTGCTGGTGTTTTCCCACCACCAATGTGTTTAAGTTAGGTAGAATGCCCAGAGGGGACTGGGCGGTCTCGTGGCCTGGAACCCCTACAGATTTTATTTTTTTCTCCAGCCTTCTGGAGTTTTTTTTTGTTTTTTCTGTCCACCCTGGCCATCGGACCTTACTCCTTTCTATGTTAACTAATGTTGTCTTATTTTAATTTCTTATTTTGTCTTTTATTTTTCTTCTCTTCATTATGTAAAGCACTTTGAGCTACTTTTTGTATGAAAATGTGCTATATAAATAAATGTTGTTGTTGTTGTCTCTTCTGGAAGTATAAAATATGTTATATATCAAGGAGGACTGTCAGGAAGCCAGCACTCCCTCATCAGACCTCTACAGGGCAGTATTTATAAATGTAATTAATTATTATTATTATTATTATTATTATTTGATTGTCCTTTTAAACCTGCCTTTGGAATTTATAATAGTCATTTACAGACTATTACGTATTTAAGGGTGCAAGAAACAACACAGGGAGTTTTAGTCTGCAGTATCCAACATGAAAGGGTATCCATGCTTTGTTAGAGATCTAGGGAATTGGCTAGCAGCACCCCAGTATGAGTCTTAAACTCGCTTCATCCAAGAAACATATAGTAATAGACAGCATATCACCCTAAAGATTGGCGGGGCTGAATGGGTGATAGACAGCAAAATGTTCACAGGTGTGCCAAGGAATCACTGGGACTTTCTCGTTGCACCTTACAAGTCCGGGAAGACTCAAGAAGGCAGGTGAAGACTTCCAAGTCATTGTAAGTACAGCCTTGTAGATAGTAGCGGGAGAACGGTAAGGGACATAGCACTCAATGCTGGATGACGGTCGGGGACATTGTGAGACTGGATTAACCCTGTCTGTTTAGGTAGTCGTCACGTTTAAGACATGTCTCCCATGGCATTAACAACAGGAAGGTGATTCTGCTAATAGTACAACTGTAAATCATTTGTTGTTAAATAAATATGCCTGTGTCTGGGCTTAACTCACATTTGGTGTGTTTCTCAGTCTTTCTATCTCAATGCTCGATGCAGTATAATTCAGTAAGAAGCTGGGTGGAGAGTCTGGGATGAATGCTCAGAGATCTGGTGCAGCCGGGAGTGGCAGAGAAAAAGAGAGCAAGCAAGCAACGGGAGTCGAGAATTGAGTGTTTTACAGTGACACTTGAGAGGGAAGCAGGTGGAAGAACAATTCGACAAAACACTTCAGGGTTTAGAGTTCAGAGATGTCTTGAGGTGCTGGGTGTCTGAGGAGTGCTGAGGTGTTAGCACCTCACTGATAATAAATTCTTTCATTCAAAACTGTGCCTTTTCCAGGGTTGGATTCTGCCCTGTGCCCAATGCTGCCAGAATAGGTAGCGGCCCTTCTCAGATACAGGGGTTCAGACATCAATGAACTCAATGAAATGGACTTATCAGTGGTCTTTTTTTATTTGTATTAACTAATCCATTTAACCTTATTAAGTCCTTGAAATTAGTTTAAAGAATGTATTAAATATGAACTCCAATCTAAATTTTTTCTGGCATATATAATGAAAAAAACTACTTTATTTACATATTTTCAAGTTACATTTTACTTATAAATATCAATGATTGATTAGGTCTCTAGGTCTTAAAGGATTAGTTTGGTATTTTTGAAGCCAAAGTTATTGTTTCACAATTGTGGTATACCTTAATTTGGCCTATAAACTTATTTATGAAATAAAAAAGAACACACACTCATTTTCTCCAGTGACTTGAAATGGTGGTCTGTGGGAACCAGAACACACATGGGAAAAAAAAGCCGGAAAACTTACCAAGTAACACTTCAAGGTAACACATTGTTTCAGACACACTGCTGATGGCTGTGCCCAAGAGGTCATAAAAGCCTGGATCTTGTTTTTTATCCAGGACACTCGCAAGCCCAGACACTCAGACTCCTCACTCAGTCTCTTGAGCGCCCTGATCAAAGCCTTCATTGACTTCGCGAAGATCAAAGCATCGTTGACAAAGTCAAGATCTGTGAATCTTTCTTCACCAACAGATGCCCCAGAGCCACTGGACCCCATGACTTTGCCCAACACCCAGTCCATACAACCATTGAATAGAGTAGGAACAAGAACACACCCCTGATGAACCTCAGAATCAACTGGGAATAACACAGACGTCCTGCCTCCACTCTGCACAGCACTCACAGTACCAGTGTACAGGCCGGCCATGATATCCAGCAACATCGAGGGGATCCCACGAACCCTTAGGATGTACCACAGGGCAGCTCGATCAACTGAGTCAAATGCTTTGCGAAAATCGACAAAGGCTGCAAAGAAACTCTGCCGATATTCGCGTTTGCGCTCCATGAAAACCCTCAGTGCCAGGATGCGGTCTATGGTAGACTTCTTAGGCGTAAAACCAGACTGTTCCGGTCGCTGGTAGGTGAGCAAGTGATCACGGATCCTATTGAGGACAACCCTAGCAAGGACCTTACCCTGCACCGGGAGCAGTGTTATCCCCCTGTAGTTGCTGCAATCCAGGTGATCACACTTCCCTTTCCAGATAGGGATGACAAGTCCTGTTTTCCTGTCAGTTGGGATGATGCCAGTCTCCCAAATGGAAGCAAAGATTGTTTGCAATGCCAGGAGGACAGCCATACCACCAGCCTGGAGAAGTTCACCCCAGATACCACAGATCCCTGCAGCCTTTTCCCCCCTAAGCTGGTTCACCACCTGTGCAATCTCAGTGAGATTGGGTGGTTCACAGCTAATTGGAGGATCAGCCTCAAGAACCAGGGACCCAGAGATATCCAACGTCCTAGCTCATGGATCAGCTTTGAACAACTGCTCAAAGTAGCCAGCCCAGCAGGTTGCAACTGCAGTGTCATCCGTAAGGACCGTTCCATCAGCTGTCCTAACTGTGACTCTCCGAGGAACAGATTTAGATGTGCGTAATTCTTTGATTCCTCTGTAAGCAGGACGTGGGTCGCTAGACCACAGATGGTGTGTCACTTGCTCACAGATTCGGCTAACAAACGTCTCTTTATCTGTCCTCAGAGCCATCACAGCCGTCCTTCTTAGTTTAGAGTACTGACTAGAGTTGAAATTGAGCCGTGTGCTGCGACTCCTCTCGATGATATCCAGGGTGTCCTGTGAGAAGGAACACCAGTAAAACCAACACAACCCTTAGCAACCTTCAGGGTCTTGTCACGGAAGGTCTCCCACATTAAGATCAGCAGTAGTAACCAAATCTGCAAGTTCTTCACACAAACTGCATGCAAACTCATTAGAAACAGCCTGGTCTTGGAGTCTGGCAAAGTCCAGGCTCATTTTCCTAGTAGGTGGTAACCTACTGGACCTAAGCTGGATCCTAAGAGTAGCAACAATAAGTCTGTGGTCAGAATTCACAAACTGGGCACTTCTGTAGACCCTGCAGTTTTACAAGAGCTTCCAGCATCTGCCCACGAAGATGTGATCGATCTCCTTCACCGCACCACCAGTATTGGAGTACCAAGTCCAACAATGCGGTTCTGGAACCAGGATCCAGCGATTCGCATCCCCTGACCTTTTGCAAATTCAAGGAACATGGAGCCACTTTCACCACTGTCACCAGACCCATGGGGACCGAGAGAATCCTTATAGCCAGCCCTGTCAGTGCCAGTGGCTGCACTGAAGTCACCCATGACCAGAGGAGTGTCACCGATCACTATCAACCACCGAGTGAAGCTGCGAATAAAATGTCTTCCTCGCCGAGACATCACTCACCGCGCTCGGAGCATACACAGACAATAGACAAGGCATGCAGGGAGTGCCGTAATCTGAGTCTCATAATACATTCGTTGAAAGGAGTGATATCGGACACCATCGGAAGAAGCCAATCCGCTACAGCAACAACTACTCCCCGAGTATGACAGCCATCAGACCAACCAGACCAATAAAAGGTGTATCCACCTACAGAGATCTGGCCAGTCCCCGGTCTGCACACCTCAGAGAGTGCCGCCACTGAAATGCGGAGTTTATGCAGCTCCTCCAAAAGCAGAGGAAGATGATCATCTTGCCGGAGAGACAAGACGTGCTCATGCGCCCACCCGTATGGGCGGCCTCAAATTGGGACCCGAGTGCTGCCGTGCAACGGGCGACACCACAGCACCACACCAGTTCCGATCCCCAACAGACCTGACCCCATTGGCTCTCCAACGGTTTTGACTCTTCTGGGGATGGGGCTTCTGAGGGCTTTCTCCCATCCCCATCATGATGCGAGCAGCCTTCCTACGGACAACTGCAGCAGAGCTACTCCCATGGAGAGCAAAAAGGAGTCCTTTCAGTCATCTCAAAGCTTTGTGAAGTTTTTTTTACAGTGGTTGGAGTGCCAATCCTGCCACCAACCCCAATAATTGCAAGTTGGAGGACTGCTTGCAGGGCAGCATGCTGTTTAACGTCATATCCAGGACCTCACCTCACCTCCAAACTGATCTACCTAATTGCCCATTAACTTAACACAGTATTATCTGGCATATGGGAGGACACTGAAAGACTTGGAGAAAGTCCATGCAGACACAGCAGAATGTACAAACTCCACCCAGATATTGATCACACTGGGATTTGAACCCAGGCTATGGGAGCTGTCAGTTTTATTTACCACCCCACATTAAAGATTTGGCCCAAAATCATATCAATAATATAAACAGCTTTTTTTTAAATGAAATATTTAACAACAGCAGATCTGAAATATTTTAAAGTGCTGGAAACAAAGAAAAACTCCTTTACAGAAACAATTCAATGATCAATCTGATGGTCATAATGAAAGTTCTAAAAGAAAGGTGATCATCTTGGTTTCTACTTAAATTAAAGCTAATAAGTGGGATTATCTGGCAAGATACATTTTTTCGTCTTGACATTTTAAGGTAGACTGCACTAAGGGGGGAAGAAATCACTCTGTTTTCAAAATAAGCCAAATATCATTTATTATCTTTATCTGTAGAAAGCAGATTACTGTCAGTGAGGACTGAGGTGCCATTTTTCCCACTTATAATTTTACAATAATTATACCTGCAGTGATATTAACAGGAGGTTTATTCATGTATGTCACTATCCCAGTATCCTACTTTCTCTTCTGTTCTTTATCCGGTTCTCTGGGGTGGCGACCTGCACCACCACCACCTGATCAAAGCACCATGATGTCCCTACACTGATGGATTACAAGGCCAGAAGTCCACATGACTGTCATCATCAAGTTCTTCCATGAGAACCCTGAATACCATGAGGACTGATTGAGGTCATTTATGTTAGGTAGAATGCCTAGAGGGGGCTGGGTGGTCTCGTGGCCTGGAACCCCTGCAGATTTGGTTTTGTTTCTCCAGCCATCTGGAGTTTTTTTTTGTTTTTTCTGTCCTCCCTGGGAAATCGGATCTTACTTTTATTCTATGTTAATTAGTGTTCCCTTATTTCAATTCTTATTCATTTTGTCTTTTTTCTCTTTCTTCATCATGTAAAGCACTTTGAGCTGCATTATTTGTATGAAAATGTGCTATAGAAATAAATGTTTTTGTTGTTGTTTTAATATTGTTTCACTTACAGTACATCATAACAAATCAAACTGCAGGCAACATATGTCTGTTGAACCAGACAGATTCTATTCTGTAAAACTGAAATAAAAATTTAAATCATTTGCTATTCAACCTGAAGGATCATAATTTCTTCCAATGAATTCCTTTGATCCTATGGTATCATATTGGAAAGGACATGACTGTAGCCGGGTGAAAGCATTTGAAAAATAAATTTACTATAGTAGTTTTCTTCACATACACACACACACACACACACACACACACATATATATATATATATATATATATATATATATATATATATATATATATATATATATATATATATACATATACAGTATTTATGCGTATATACAGTATACATATATATATATTGTGTCACACGGCTGGGGGTGGCACCCAGCCAGGATGCCCAGGAGGACAGGAGGAGGGCTTATGCCTCCTCTGAATCATGAGAGGGCGACCGCCCTGGTTTCTTTGGGGGCCACGGGTACAGAGCTGGGAATCTCAACCCTGTAGGAGCCCGTGGTCACCGCCAGGGGGTGCCCCAGTGCCTGGAGAGCCCTGGACCTCAGCACTTCCGCCACACCCGATGTCCGACTGTCTGTGTCCGGGCTGCTACTCACTATATATATATATATATATATATATATATATATATATATATAAACAGTATATATATTTAGAAGAATCCCATATTTTTAGTTTTTATTGAAATTTAAACAGATCAAGTCCAGTGAATAACCAGAAATTGTACAAAGTGGTGAACTGTCACAGATTAAAGAAATAAGCATAGGGTTTCAAAAACTGAAACGTGTAATTTTCAGAGTTGTACAAAAAGGCCTTTTCCAAGAACAAATAATGGGTTAACATCTTATAGCTTTTCTGCAGCAATGGAAGTTAATGAAGCCTTGAAAGTTAATGCAAACAATTCCCACAGGTGTTCCAACATTTGCTGATTACTAACAAGTCCTATGTCTGTACAAAACATGCTTGGAACAAACTATGTTGCTACACCCTCTGAAGTTTAATTTGCCTTTAACGGCATTTTATTTGTTTTTGTTTTATTTTTCAAAAGTGAATATGTGACGCATGAGAGGTGGTACAGTGTAGCTTGGTTTAATGTGTTCTGAAACATCAATTCTGTCCTCTCATTTGTAGACAAAAAGTTGACTTCTGAAAAGGATGTATGATGGGAGAGGACAGCGAGAGAAAGGTGGGTGGAAGGATCCAGAGTGGGAGGCAATGAGGTGAGAAGGTGAAGATCTGTGTGATTTGCTAAATAATGAAGTAAAAGGAAATAATTTTGGCAATGAGAACTCCAGGCCAAAATGCTTTTCAAAATAAAACATACCAGGCAGGTATGTTACTCCTGTATAAAAATGTACAACATGACAAGGATGTTCAAGCAATGATGAAACAAAATAAAGACACGCTAAACTTATGTGGCCGTGCTATGCCTGCTTGTAAATCCAAACTGTTGTATATATCTGAACCAATCTATATATATAAACAGATGTACCTAAATCAACGTATATACTGTATGTTGTGGAAGACAGCAGGGGCCCTTGCCTGGCCGGGACACCTCCACGCTGGAAGGACTGGGGGAGAGAGTGTATCCAGAGCATTACCTCCCCCGGAGAGCTAGGTGGCTGCCCCAGAGCTGCTGAGGCCTTATTGGCAGCTCTTCCATCACACCCGGAAGTGCTGCCAGAAATTTATCAACAAGCACATGTATCTCTTCTGGGTGTCTTATAAAAGGAGCCGGCAGCCACTACTCCGGGAGCCAGAGTCGAGAGGAGGAAGAAAAGTGGAGGAGAAATAAAGAAAGAAAAAAGGAAGAGAATTGTGTTGTGTTGTGCTTGGGGACTGTGCTGGGCTTGTGGGAAATGGGGAAGGAGTTTCCCACAAGGGAAAAAGGAAAAAATAAGGCCCATGTGTGCCTTGAACTTATGTCCCACACTTGTCTGTGTCGGGTTGAGGCAGCGGTGCCTACCTAGAGGGCCACAATGTAACCTGATATATACAGTAGATCCAAACCAATCTATAACATACAATTTATGTATTTCAATCAATTCTGTTCACCATTACAAGTCAAATTAAAGATGGACATCCTTTATTAACACCAGACTGGTGGAGCCATGCCATGTGAGCAGCTAAGCTCTCTATGGCAAGACTGGTCTATTCTAACAGAAAAGCTTCCTTTATGATTCAGTTTTTATTTACATATGATAGCTAGAAAACATTTCAATTACACCATATTCCCTAAAAATTCCTGTGCTTCTATGTACCATCTAAAGGTCTCAAAAGACTTAACCATTTAACCCTTTAACCGCCAACTCCCTAAATATTCCCCATGCCAGGCGAAATCTGAACAATTTTCGTTTTTTTACTTTACATTTATTCAAGCAGTATTTACCTGCTGAAATACCTGCTGAAATGTTTCAAATAAATGGTCAATCAAAGGACGTAGCTTGAACAAGCGGTCACGGTTTGGATCTGTCTTATCTGGCTCAGATAACGGGCAGCAGTCCAGTTGAGATGCTAGGGATACACCCACTCATCGCCATCATCCGATGCGTCGTCATTCACAGTATCATGCAGCGCACGTTGCTGATCATCATTGTCGTTAAAATCTTCTTCAGAACTGCTACAATCATGATCAGAATTATTGTCCAAAATCGCCTGCAAAACCTCACTTGAAGTCAGTTTACGTTTCGCCATATTCACAGCTTTCACTTTCGAATCACATCACGTGACCGGCCAATACAACCGCAGAGTTGTCAAAATACAATGTAGTAATAATACCCACGCCAAACTGTCAGTTATACTACGCGCCAGGCATTCACATAACCATAGGCAAAGGTGCCGGATAATTCCGGCAGTAAGGCGTCAGCAATAACGCTACGATGCCGGATATATCCGGCAGAGGGCGGTTAAGAGGTTAAAAATCCTACATAAATACCTATCTTCTTATAGGTAAATGATCAGAAAACCAAGGTATAAAGTTAAAATGTTATACGATCTCATCTCTATTTTAAATGTGCAGGCACAGGTTCAAGCACTGCACTTATTCATACAAGTTTTTTTTCCCTCTAAGGTGTACTTACCTGAACAGATATGTTCAAACCTGTACATTGTGGCCAGCAGGGGGCACACCTGCTCCCCAAACCTGACACAGAACGATGCCAGGCACAAGCTCAAGCATAGCACACATTTTTTAATTTTGCAGTGGATACTCTTCCCAGTTGTTTCCCCACTAAACAGTTCAGTACACAAACATTGTCAAATACACAGAGCACATGACTTCTCTTCTTTCTCTTTCTGTCATTCTACCTGCACTCCTGACAAGCTTCGTCCTCCCCGTTCTGACTCTGACTCTTGCAGCAGTGGCAGAAGGCTCCTTTTTATCCTGTACTCGGGAGTATTTCCAGTGGAAATGGTCTGGAAGCATTTCTGGGTGAGGTGGAAGCCAGACAAAGCAGGGCTCCGCCATCCATGCAGCAAACCCTAGCGGCACTTTTGCAGTAATTGTTACCAGCCATGCACACTACAATAGCCATAACAATCGATATAGAACATGTCAATAGATACATTAACACTAGAATTACCAGAGCCTATGAAAAAACTTGTAGACCGGGCCCACCTGAAATCCGTTCGCACCTCTCCTTCAGTGTCTTTTTTCTTGTAAATGTGCCGATTAAGACAAGCAGCAAGCAGCCTGCTATTCCATCCCCCCACAGCCGCAGACCGTGCACAAAGTTCTCCCAGCTCATGCCTTGATTGATTATCTGGGAGTGAAGTGCTGGAGTTTTAGAGTGGAAATAATAGATTGTTATTTGGAACACATGCATTTCATGTGTGCTCCATTTCTACAATAATCTGTGTAAACACATAGTTAAAACATAAACATTTTTCATATTTTAGTAGTAAATGACAAAATGTTGGCATAAACTATTTAATGTGTGAAGCCTGAAGTCCAAAGATCAAATAAACACCTTCACAAAAGGTTCAAGAACGATACAACACCTTCCGTGGCATAGCGGTAAGATTTGCTGACTTGTAATCAAAAGTCCCCGGTTTGATTCGACTGCCTCCTGTATTTGCCGTTTTCAGTAGTGAGCTGCTCTTATTGTTAATATTATACAGTACACACATACATTTGGTTTGCGTCTGTAACAGACGGTGGACATTTATAGTACTTGTGAAAGTTACTGTTTTTTTTTTCACTTTTATTCTCTCACTCACGATCACGATACATACTACCGCCCTAGGGAACTGACGCTGTTAGCTTTTATTTGAAACTGGGAGTAATTGTAGATGTGAGTGGTGTTTTGAGGCAATGGAACTGGACATTCTCTGATCTGGATGGATAAAAGCTGACACACAAACGCTGGTGAATCTGCCTTCTTCATATCTCACCATCACTTGATTTTTTTTTATTCAGTTTTATTGAGTGTTCCTGCTCACACTGAATTAGTATGCGCCTTATGATCTATGATGTCAAAAAAAAAAAAAAACTGAAACATAGGTATATATGATATTTGGAATTATTCATTTTATGACCTGTATAGTACATTTCGGAAAACATTGTGGCACGGATGCAACATTATTCATATTCATTCGCATAACACCAAATGTTTTTTTCCCCCGATCTTGCCAGTCCCCACATGTTGCTGGATGGAATAGTAGGCTGCTTGCTGCTTGTCTTAATCGTCACATTTACAGGACAAAAGACACTGAAGGAGAGGTGCGAAAGGATGTTAAGTTGGGCCGGATCTACGAGTTTTTTTGTAGGCTCTGGTAATTCTAGTGTTAAAGGAAAACAGTCTCAGAAGAACAAAGAGTCTGTCTACTCTTCTGTTTCTTAAATAGTTCCTCTGTGTTATGAGACCAGTCCAACCTATCGCTGATGTGAACCCCCGTAGTAAAACACATTTGGGATCTGTGGCACGTTTGGTGTGGGCTTAGATGTGTACAGTAGCATGGGCAAGTGACCCCAGAGTATTTATGAGGGAAGTGGCAGAGACCTCATTCCAGTGCAGACACATGCGGTTCAGCTGATTTCCTCATTAGTGCTCTGGGTTGTTTAACGCTAGAATCCCTGAAGCTTACAAAAAAACTCATAATCCCAGGACACCTTAAATTCCTTTGCACCTCAATAACAGCAGGTCACTACTCAAAATGGTAAATCTAGGAAGGACCCTGAATCGAACTGGCAACCTCTTGATTATGAGTCAGCAGTTCTTACCTCGGCACCAGCCAAGTGGTCGTGTCAGCATCATACCCTAATCCGATTTCTTTTTTTTTTGGTTATATTCTTGAATAACAGTGCACTTGTTTTGTTATACTGGTTTCTTTTGTGAAAGTGTTTATTTGACATTTGCACTTCAGTCTTCACACATTATACACTTCATGTCAAAACGTTGTCATTAGTACTATAACATGAAAAAAGTTTCTGTTTTAGCTAAGTGCTCAACATTTCTTGCCTCGCATTTCCTGTCATCCTACATTTACATAGATTGTTGTAGACACGGAACACACATGAAATGTATGTGTTCCAAATAACAACATATTATTTACCCTATACAACTCCAGGTACCTCACACCCAGATAAACAAGACTTTAGCTGGGAGAACTTTTTGCCCGAGTTGAGCTGGGCAGTGTTGGAGGATGATGGAATAGCAGGCTGCTTGCTGCTTGTGCTGATCAATACATTTACAAAACAAAAGACCCTAATGGAGAGGTGCGAAGGGATTACAACTTTTTTCGTAGGCTTCAGGGTTTCTAGTGTTAACTAGGCAGCTGCACCCACTGAGGTATACAAAGGCCCAAGAAGGACAAAGTGATAGACAATGAAGGAACAAAAGAGAAAAAGACAGAGATTAAAGGAAAGAATAAGAAAAAGGAGAAGTTTGGCAGAATTGTGGCTAAGAGAGTGCTGCTATGGAGAGGAGGCAGGTGGTCAGGAAAAATGCCCTGAGTGAGGCATAGCATTTCAGGGTAGGGTCTCCCCTAATGAGTGCTAAAGTAGCAGGAGCAACAAAACCACTCCGAGTGGACTCCCTCTGATTGCCAAGGGATGTCAGAAGGGACACAAGCCTGATTTAAAGGGGTGACTGTACATGTTTGAGGATATCTCCTCATGCTGAGAAGATCGAAAAGGATAAGCTGAGGAAGTGTTAGTTTTAGAAGGAAGCGCAGAGGCTCAAGAGTTATTTTAAAGGACAGGTGAGGTCAGGTCAGGTTGAGGAGCATGCACTGGTACAGCATGTTGCCGCACTCACCACGTGACAAACCAGCTCGGGTTCCTGGTTGAAAAACCCCTATGGAAGGCACATAGTCCAGTCCCAGCCTCCTGAAATAACCCTCCATCAGCTGCAGCCAGGTGTTATTTGGGAATCCCCTTGGCCTGGTCCAGCAGCTCAGATCGTCAACAATGAGGATCCTGTGAGCCAGATCACCCTCAGGGAATCGTGCCACATGGCCATAGTGCCGTAACTGACGCTCCCTTGCAATGTAGGCAATATGCCTCATTCAGGACTCTGTGAGCAACTGCTCAGTCGACACAAAGTCGAACCAGTGATACCTAAGGACTCTCTGAAGAAACACAGTACTGAAGGAGTCCACTCTTCGTCTCAGGTCACTGGATAGAGTCCATGTCTTGCAACCATATAGCAAGACAGGAAGCACCTGGACTCTCAAGACTTGGACCTTTGACCTTTTGCATAGATACCGGGAGCGCCACACAACCCTTTCCAGCAACCTCATGACCCCCCATGCTCTCCCAATCCATTTACTGACTTCATAGGAAGAGTAACCAGAGACATGAATATCACTGCTGAGGTAAGTAAACCTCTCGACAAGGTCGACACTTGATCTTGGTTTTTATCAGGACACTTGCAAGCCCACACACTCAGACTCCTCACTCAGTCTCTCGAGAGCCCCGATCAGAGCCTCCATTGACTCCACGAAGATCACAGCATCGTCAGCAAAGTCAAGATCAGTCAATCTTTCTTCACCAACAGATGCCTCATAACCGCTGGACCTCACGACCCTGCCCAACGCCCAGTCAATGTATGCACTGAACAGAGTAGGAGTAACAACACACCCCTGACGAACCCCAGAATCAACTGGGAAAAACACAGAGGACAGATCCTGTGTTTTAACCCACAGTTTTAACCTATGATTTGGAATATTTAGTTCATTAAGTTTTAACCTCCACAGAGGCACTTTTTTTCCAAAGATTATTTATTTACTTAATGCAATGAGAAGTGAAGTAAAATTAACTTTCATTGGCTAAAAAAACAGATTACAATATGCAAGCTTTTGAAACCCCTTCTTCAGGCAAGTTGTAGTACAGAAACTGAAGTTCCCTGGGTTTATATTTACACTAGGAAAGAAACAGCATTCAAAAACATTTAAGTGAGTCATCTTCAATGTCAAAAATTTACACACCTCTCCAACCTAAGATTCATTTAGCAGGAAAGGAGAACAATGTATAGTCAAGATCTTTTGATAAGATAACTGTCCAACAAAGTCTTTTGAAGTTTTTGATCAGTTTTCATTACATTGTGGATCTATGATCAAGTTAACTGGAAAAGTCAAAAATCTCTTGTCTCTATTTAAACCATGTTGTAATGTGTTAAATTTTAGCATGAGTTTCACTTCCAATTCCTTTCTCTCTTGCTGCGTTCTGAAGTTGCCCATAAGCATTGTGACTTTAAAGTTTCCCTCACAGTGTCCATGGCTGTTAAAGTGAGCTCCTATAGGAACATCCCTATTGCCATGCTTGATGTAGAACCTGTGCAAATTCATTCTTTGGCGGAGTGTTTGTCCAGTTTCATCCACACAAAGTGCAGTGTGGGAACATTTCATACACGGAATTAGGTAGACCACATTAGATGATCTGCAGGAAAATGTGCGATGTGCTTGTCAACAGTGTGGTATAACTACACAATCTGTATTATAAATGTGAGCACAGGTTGTCTTTGTTGTCTTTGTGTTTATATGCCAGAAGGTTTTCTCTGGGTATGGTAGTAGCTCAGAGTATATCCTTGTCTAATGAAATTCTTTTTGAGCTCCTGCAATTGTTTATCCCAGTCTGTTGGGTCTGAACAAATACAACTATAACGTATTGCTCGGCTAAAAATAATGCCACGTCTTAATGTTTTTGGGTGGAAGTTATCACTTCTCAGGTATGTCCGTCTTTTGGTTTGTGTAAAATAATGGTCACAGGGGTGTTGTCTTTCAGGTCAATGGTGGTGTCAAGGAAATTGACTTCAGTTTTTGAGTAATTTAGCTTCAGCTTTATGTTGGGGTGAAAACAATTATGAAAATGGAGGAGATCCTTCTCACTCGCAGTCCAGATTATAAAGACGTCATCTATTTAACGGAGATACAACAATGGTTTTAAGACGCACGTTATTTATTTATTGAAGGACTTACACTACACATTTGCACTTTGGCTGTTTTTAAACATTGTTAAGTAAAAAGCACTATGTGCACTTTTACACCTACCGCTGTGTTGCATCCTCATTGCTCAGTCCATCTTGGTTTCATGACCATCAATGTGCCAGCTTCTAGGGGAGTGTGCCAGTTGCAGGGAACCCAGGCATCACACCCCCAAGTACTTGAGCAATGCACCACCACTACATCCACTCCCTGAATAGTGACTGTGTGGTGCCAGTTCCTTGTTGCTGATGTTAACTTGCAGACAATTCTTTATGTACCAGGAAGCAAAGTTCTCCACCTGACTCCTATGCCCTGTTTCAGTACACCCAATTAGTGCAGAATCACTGGAGAATTTCTACAAGTGTCATGACCTGGCATTATATTTATAGTCTTGAGTTCAAGAGGATCAAGAGGAAAGGGGACAGGACTGTTCCTTGTGGTGCTTCAGTTGCTCACATCTGTATCAGAAACACATTCCTTGAGTCTCACAGAGGGCAATATTCTGGACAGATAGTCCATTATCCAGGACACCATAAGCTCATCCATCCATTATCCAACCTGCTATATCCTAACTACAAGGTCATGGGGGTCTTCTGGAGCCAATCCCAGCCAACACAGGGTGCAAGGCAGGAAACAAACCTCGGGCAGGGTGCCAGCCCACCGCAGGGCGCGCACACACACACACACACACACACATACATACACCCACACACCAAGCACACACTAGGGACAATTTAGAATCGCCAGTCCACCTAACGTGCATGTCTTTGGACTGTGGGAGGAAACCCACGCAGACATGGGGAGAACATTCAAACTCCACACAGGGAGGACCCGGGAAGCGAACCCAGGTCTCCTAACTGCGAGGCAGCAGCGCTACCCACTGCGCCACCGTGCTGCCCCATAAGCTCATCCACCTCCATATTTCCTTCTTTTTCATTTTTATTCATTTTATTTGAAAAAATAAATACATGTACATACAATCAAGTCAAACCTAAACAATAAATGACTTAATTTGAAAAAAGGTAAAAAAGAAAGCATAAACAAAAAGAGACAAAACCTCACAAAACAGAATTCACCTCCACCCTGAGAGACAGAGTGAAGATCCTAGCGCATGGGCAAAAAGAGTTAAGGTAAAAAAGGGATAATGTCCTTTTCCCTGAATCCACCTACATATCTCTGCGCTTACCCCTTAACAGGGATGACTGGATGGTATTGAAGGCACAGGAGAGTTCAGTAAACATAATCTTTGTCCCAGTTGGAGTAAGTCTTGTGGGGCTGACTTATAATTGTGTCTTCCATTCCAGTCTTTCTCTGATAGGAAAGCTGCAGTGAGACATGGTAGTCTTTCATAATAGGACTCATATAGTCTGGGACCAGCCTCTTGAAGGTCTTAATAATGTGAGATGTAAGCGCCACTGGTCTGTAGTCATTAGACTGCCTTCTTTGGAACTGGAGCAATGCAGGATGTTTTCCAGAGCAGTGGCATTTTTTGAAGCCTCGGAGACAGACTGAACAGGTGACAGAGGACACCACAAAGTTGGTCAGCACAAGCCTTCAGTACTCGGAGGACTGATGCCACCTGGTTCCATAACTTTTCTTGGGTGTAGTTTCCTCAGTTGTCTCCTTACTTTGTCAACAGTTATGGGCAGCCTATACTGATGGTCAAACATGAAATCATTGCTGGCTGTGGCAGAATAAGTGGTATTAATTGTTTTAGTGTTGTTCATTGAACAAGCTAATTTTTCTAAGAGCGGTGAACTTAGTGTAACGTATTTGCAAGTGAAGAACTTGAACGTGAACTAGTTCAGTTTTATGTGACATTCTGGATCTGGTTTAGGTTCAGATTAAACGTTTTACCTTACCTTTTAATGTGGGGATGGAGCCAAATCCAAATACGGTATTCGGATAAGCACAAATAGTGTTTTTTACAAATATTTATTTTGTGCGAATGTTTTGCCATTTATTCGTATTCGGAAAAAATAACATAAAACCAAATAGGCACTGTCTGTGTCTGCCTGCTTGTGCTGAAGCTGCACCCCCGCTGACACGAGCACGCAGTGAATCTCTGCTTTCGCTTTTAGGAAAACGTTGTGAGACCACTTTATATTTTTCCCCGTTGGACATGCAATATATGACGTGAATTTTGACTGTCAGCATTCCACAGTCACAATTTGTGTCACACGGTTGGAAATAGATAATAGTAATTTATATGTATACTATAATATAATAGTAACTTATATGTATACTTGCATCTGTTTAATTTCTTTTTTGACCTGGAGGATATTAGCATATATGGTTATACGTGTTTGTTGCTGGGTATCTATAATAATAAAAGGCAAAGCCCTCACTGACTGACTCACTCACTGACTGACTGACTCACTCATCACTAATTGTCCAACTTCCCGTGTAGGTGGAAGGCTGAAATTTGGCAGGCTCATTCCTTACAGCTTACTTACAAAAGTTAGGCAGGTTTCATTTCGAAATTCAAAGCGTAACGGTCATAACTGGAACCTCTTTTTTGGCTATATACAGTAATGGACTGCAACTCACTGGCCATGGGAGGCGGGGTTGCGGGGGTTGCGTATCGCGTCATCACGCCTCCCACGTAATCACGTGAACTGACTGTGAAGGAGAAAGGACGGCCTTATATGGCGTTCGTTTATAAAACAGCGGACAGGCGACGTCAGCGCAAGAGGCGAAGCCACAGTTTAAAAAGGTTTACTTTTCTTCTTAATAAAAATTTTAAAGCAGTACTTCGCCACTGCGAAGCGCTGGTATTTTGATATATATCAAAATATATCGCGTCATCACGGCTCCCACGTAAGCACGTGAACTGACCCGCTGCCGTTTGCAATGCCATATTCGCGAGATACAAGTTTAATGAGAAGACACGAGGTATAAACGACAGTTTGGATCATATTGTAACAGAGTTAATATTGCTGTAGTGAGAAACTTTTAACTGCCGGGTCTTAGCTAACATTAAATAAACCCGTGGACATCGCAACATCACACAAGAGACCGGCTCACGTGAAGTGACTGAATGCAGCAGGAGTGGTCACTTCGATGAATCAAACCTGTTCAAAAAACACATTACACAATTGATAAGGTACGAAAACATAATGAAAAAAAGTACGGTATAAACCATAACTTTAAATTAAGTTTATAGAAACGCTCCTGCTACCGTTTGCAATACCATATTAGCCCCTGCGAAGCGCGGGGATTTTGCTATATATATTAAACTATTTCAACCATTCTATGATCTGCTTCTTGCAACTGAAAGAGGGCACCGTGGCAGAAGTTAGCCGGCTTGCTGACCAACCACAAGCGTTACCTGGTAGGTAACCACCCATACAATCAGATTGTGAATCAGACTACGAATGCCTGCAATGTAATTACCCCGATCTACATGCTGTCAAATGAACGAACCACACGCCGTGGCACAAAGTTAGGGGCTTCGCCTCTAGCGCTGACGTCCGAGGTTCAATTCCCGTAAGGAAGTGCAGTGAGTGTGTACGCCTGATGAGCCCACAATTACGGCGAAACACGTGTCGCGTACTATGCATCTTCAAAGCACGGTGTAAACCGTAAGTTTAAATTGAGTTTATAGAAACGCTTCAGCTGCCGTTTGCAATACCATATTCGCGAGATACAAGTTTAATGAGAAGACACGAGGTATAAACGAGACTTTGTAACAGAGTTCAAATTGCTGGAGCGAGAAACTTTTAACTGCCGGGTCATGTCGCGTGTTCTCGGGTAGATACACCAAAAAATGTATACATTTATGCATGTAATGGGCAAACAAAAAATGTACTATACCCGAAAGCACTGCAGTAGTACTCAATGTATCTTTACTTCTTAAATGTTAATGTTTTACTGTTTAATAATTTATACGCTTCTTATATGTTGTTCAAATTCTTTTATCAAAATACCAGTAACACCGCACTGCACGATAACGTGGAGTGAATACACGAGCATTCATGTTATTTATCCTCTTTCTCTGTACGTTTACCATTTGTTTGCTCAGAGGTTGATGCGCTTGCTGCTTAATGAGCAGCTCTTCACCCTAGCGTCCCGCTGCTTCTCTTCTTTCGTCGGCATCTTTTCCTGTTAAAACTGATTAAGTTAGTTTTTGTGTTGCGATAACTTAGTATGGTGCGCACAGCTGTGAGTTGATTCTACAATAAAATAAAATAAAGATAAAAAGAGTAATAAAATCATCACCCTGAAAGCAAATAGTACACGTGACGTAGTATATGTGTACCAAATTTCAAGTCAATAGATGAAATGGTTTGTGAGCTACAGGTGATTTAAAATCCTGGACAGACAAACAAATAGCCACGGTAGCGTATTATAGAAGAAAATTTTACTGTTTAATTTATATTTATATGCAATGTGCTTCTTATATATTACTTTATATTCTCATATGATAATGATGTTAATGTTGTTTATATTGAATTGTATGTTATTGTAAGTGCTCTTTATTTGTGGAAAAATCAATTTGGCAATTAACAAACTTATTTTATACATACTACATTTTATTTTTCTCTCTTGCACTCAGTGAGCGAAGCCACTGGGTAATCAGCTATATATATATATATATATATATATATATATATATATATATATATATGTATATATATGTAGATATGTATATGTAGATATGTGTATGTATATATATATATATATATATATATATATGTGTGTGTATATATATATATATGTGTGTGTATATATATATGTAGATAGATAGATAGATAGATACTTTATTAATCTCAATGGGTATTTCACAAAGGCGAGTCTTGGCGTGTAAAACTCCATGCCCACGTTGTAAAAGTAAGTGTGTCCAGGGAACGAATCCACATAAAATAAATTAATACGATAAAGTAATAAAGTAATAGGAGTGATCAATAAATAGAAATAGAAAAATAAAAGTAAAAAATAAAAGTAGAAAAGTACACATACAGTCATACACGGAGCTGCTGAAAAGTC